>NC_058084.1:111752718-112052718 GCF_014858855.1 Bufo gargarizans | reverse complement strand
CACCACGTGTTCTCGAGTTACATAGAGCTGCTGATAAATGTACCCCTCAAAACGAATGCAGCTGTGCTTCATCTTTGTGGACTTGACATAGAAATTAATATCCTTTAGGCCTCATACACATGACCGTTGTTTTGGTCCGCATCCGAGCCGCAGTTTTTGCGGCTTGGATGCGGACCTATTGACTTAAATGGGGCCGCAAAAGATGCGGACAGCATTCCATGTGCTGTCCGCATCCATTGCTCTGTTCCGTTGTCCGTAAAAAAAATATAACCTGTCCTATTCTTATCCATTTTGCGGACAAGAATAGGCAGTTATATCGATGGCTGTCCGTGCCGTTCCGCAAATTGCGGAAAGCACATGGCCCCATCTGTGTTTTGCGGATTCACAAAACACATAACGGTCGTGTGCATGAGGCCTTAGGTTCATGAAAAACGTACAGTAATCCGGTCCTATACAATGCAGGTGTCTGGAGGGAGAGAAGAATGCAGGGCTTCCAGGGAGAGATGGGGTAGATAGATATATACATGTGGTCCATCATGCTATAATCTATCCATCTACCTCATCTCTCCCTGGAAGCCCTGAAATCTTCTCCCCCTCAAGACATCTGCATTGTATAGGACCGGATTACTGTACGTTTTTCTTTAACCTACAGAATCTGTAGAACTCCGCTCTGCTGGATGACAGTTTAGGTGCTCCTCGGTGCCTGTCAGCCGCTTCCTGGTGAAGTCTGGCCCGGGCTGTGGGACACTACCCCCCGTGTGTAGCCAAGCCTCGCAGCTAAAGGCTTATTCAGCAGCCTGACCTGCGATCGATTATCCGGGCTGCGTACTGGAGGCAGCCGCTGAGGACCCCGCCAGCAGCAGGGGACTGTGACTGAGTCATCACCGAGGGGAGGGGAAATGATCCCGGCAGCAGAGCCAGGGACACTTCCAGACCCGGGCCAAGGCAAGCTGGTTCCTCACTGGCTTCTCTGCTCAGACGGGCAGAGGACGACTAAGTGCTGCCGATGGCCGGAGCCCAGCGGGTGTGTGGCGCTGATCATGTGTGGGTCGTGAGATCGGCGGTAACCATGCCTCCTCACAGACAAAAGGAGGATAAGAGACCCGATGCTAAACTCCGCCAGTCCTGCTGCCCTCTGGCTTGGAGGAATCAGCACACGGCGCGGCAGGCTGCGTTACCGCAGTCTTCTTCTCCAGGGCTTAATATGTAGCATATATAAATATTTCAATAATTAGCTAAAGGGGTTGTCTGAGTTATTTTTTTATTATGTCTATGTTTCTAACTAGGCAAATGTAACAGCTTTCCAATTAACTCACTATCTCCAGTGGCTGGTTTCTCAGATTTCACTGAGGGTCACATGACCTGTGATGTCAGCTTCTCTCCCTGCTCTGATAATGTTTGTGCATAACGTTAACCTACAACAAGGCAGCTCTGTCAATTAAGACAGCTATAATGACCACTTGCACCAATTCAAAGTAAACTAAAAACCAACCAAGTGGAATATTGTATCAAAAAATATCATTTATTATAAAATATAAAAGATGGAGAACAACGGGATGTTGTGATACAGTACACGGAAAAAGCACAGGGTAAGCACATTCAAAAGGAGCACCATGGACCTGCACAAATTGGTGTGCAGTAAGGTACGGTCAAAAAGATAGGGTAAAGACTGAGGCTCTGGGAACCCCAGAGGATATCTGATATGGTGGTCACCCCAATAAGGGTATGGTACACGCGGCACCACAGATACTGGGTGAACCCTGGAGTCTCAGCTGATATACCCTAGTAATGTGGGCATCACTGTCAGTCCAATGTTATGGTAAGAAAATGACAAAAGATACAATTGGTGGACGCCTGAATGTATGGAACCTGGTGAGAACACATACAGGGAACCCCACATAATCTAGCACATGCTAATGCGGACCGTACCTGAGGACATGGCGGCAGTTGAAGTGACAGACCCTGGGCGCGGGACCTCGACGCGCGTTTCACCTCACGGCTTCGTCAGGAGGTACTTTGCATTGTATGGACAGGGTATATATAGGACGTGATGGGGGTGGGGCAATGGATAGAAATTACCTTGATTCGGCATATCTGTGGACCACACGAACGGGCGCGGGAGGCTCCATGATAGGCAGCGCCATCTTTCAGCGCGACCACGTCCGCGCACCGCGCATGCGCGGTGACAAAAGCAGACGAACCGGAGCGCATCGAGATGGCGTCACCCAGCGCATGCGCACCCCGCGACCCCCGTGGAACGCAGGTGAGCCGCAATCCATGTCTCAGCCAGAGACAGGAGAGCGGGACGTGATCACGCAACTGCCATGATACTGCAGGTACGCACAGTCGTGACCTCACCAGGCCCCATACCCACAGGAATTGTCATGTAGAAGGAAGAAACATCAGTAAGCCTATGATATTAAAACAATACGTAATAACCATGACATAATCATGAGTATAACCATTAGTGGCGTGACTGCCTGATATGCACATATAATGACACATCATATAGCAGAGATAATAAAAAAGGTGACATATAAGGGGTCCGTACAGGTAGAGTCACAATAGTGACTGCTATAATGAGACCCTATAGTTGATACATAATAACAATAATAGTAAACGTGTAATGTGCTGAAGGTTCATAGCGGTGGAACCACATTATAATCAGTGCCGTGCTCATACATTTAGATAATAATATCGTGCATAAGAACAAAAGAAAAAAAGAGGAAGATTATATCAATAAAAGTATTACATGTATAAAATAGTGCTCTCAGTCATATTCATGCAATCATTAATATACGTGATCCAAAATGGATCTAATCCAGTCATATGAATCAACATTACCAGAGAACCCATAATGCACCCATCGGATATACATGGCAGTGTAATCTCTCGAGTTACAGGAGAGTAATCCAGAAGACAGAAGCATAAAGGATATATGGATCTCAACGATGGATGCAGTAAGGCGGTAATGCAATTAGAAGCAAACATCCACTGATGTTCCTAAGAGGAATACTATTGTATGAAAGGACTATATCCTGTGGGCCCACTGCGGAGGCGATGGGGGCGCGTGGGGCGACACCCCGGGCAACAACAAGCAGCCAGGGGGGTCACCCAAGGCGCCCCCAACCAACCACCCAGCAAGAACACCACAAGGGTGCACAAACGATCATAACCGGAAAGGGGTGACCAGGGTGGTCAACCGAGACACCCCCCGCCGCCAAGGCAGGGAACAACAGCAGGAGCAATGTAGACAATGGTGGTGGTGGAACCGGGGCAAACAGAACGACACCGCAGGCGCCGAAGGAGCCATATGCAGGGCCAATCCGAGCCCCCACGACCCCACAAGAAAATACGGGGGACAACATCACAACAAAGGTAATATTGACGGAGCCCAGTATGGTGCCCCGCCATCAAAGATGGTAAATATCATGTGAATATGTTGCTTGGAGATCTCACGAGCATCCTCTCTTGTGGTGGTTATATCGTCCCGGTGGGTAACTCTATCCATCGTCACCAATTACACACAGAGATGAATAATGATCTCAAGAAAGAAAAAGAGAAAAATTACAGTATTATAAGAAATACAGTATAATAAAATAAAACCTAGAAAATAATATTATATACCCTGTAATAAAATTCGCGCATATTTCATAGGAAGGAAGAAAAGCTGTTGGATTCATTAAGGCCGTATGGGGTGACGGTATCGAGGTTGACAATCCACCTGGTCTCTCTGCGGAGTAGAGCCACTTTAATGTTGCCGCCTCTGGACCCAAGATGGATTCTGTCGATACCCCTTACCGTCAACCCCCCTGGATCGGACCCATGACACCTGCGGAAATGTCGTGGAACCGCCTGCAGTGACTCCCAGTCCTTCTCAGGAGTGCCCGCCGCTGCTCGGATCCTGCAGACATGTTCCAAAACTCGTGTCTTCAAAGCTCTCTTTGTCATACCGACATAAGAGAGATTACATGGGCATGTGATAAGATATATTACAGCCACACTGTTGCAATTTATGTAGTGTACGATATTAAAGTCTTTTCGGCCTGAGGAGTCACTGAAGGCGGTAGAGCGAATCATGAACCTACAGGCGGCACATGATCCGCAAGAAAAAGATCCCCACTTAGGACCCTTACTGCCAAAGATACCCCCCCTAGGTGTGGGGACGTAATGACTCTTAGTGAGGATATCACGCAAATTACGCGATCGCCTCCACGTGATCTGGGGATATGTGGGAAGACATACCGCCAGGTCACCATCTGTATGAAGAACCGACCAATGTCTCTTCAAAATGTTCTGAATAAACCTCCATTTCGTGTTGAAAGGGGTGATAAATCTCACACATGTGTCCCGATTATCCCTTTTCTGAACTTTACTCACCAGCAGGGAGTCTCTGGATGTTTTTTTAGCTCGTTCGTAACCCCGCTGTATGGTATTGTACTGATACCCTCTTTCGAGGAATCGTTGTGTCAGCACGCCGACTTGTTGTTCGAACTGTTTATCATTGGAGCAGATCCTGCGAGTTCTTAAGAACTGCCCTGTAGGTATTGCCCGAATCGTATTGGGATGGTGAGCAGAGGAGGCGTGGAGAAGGGCATTGACGGCAGTGGACTTTCTGAAAAGATCGGTGGACAAATAGCCGTCAGATCCCTTGATGATCATTATGTCCAGAAATTCGACATTACTAAGGCTGTATTTCCAAGTAAATCTGATATTACGTGTATTCTGATTGAGACGGGCCAAGAAATCCTCTAAGGCCGGAATGGTATCTTGCCAGAGGAAAAATACATCGTCTATATACCTAGACCATAGGAGTTACCCTGTGCTTTTTCCGTGTACTGTATCACAACATCCCGTTGTTCTCCATCTTTTATATTTTATAATAAATGATATTTTTTGATACAATATTCCACTTGGTTGGTTTTTATGTTTGTGCATAAGCCTGAGAGATCACTGTGCTGGCCACGCCCCCCCTGCACTGCCGTCTGCTGCTTATTGCTCTCTCCGAGGATTCTTAACCCCTTCAGCTGCACAGACTCAGGGCTGAAGTATTTACTGTGTAGCTACTGGCAGTGAGGAGACAAATGCTGGGCACAGGAGCTGAAAGAGAAGTTCTGCAGAGCATTGCATGTAGGGGGACGATCATGTGTTCTATACATACAACATGCTGCTGAGTCTCCCAGCAGGCAGACATGTCACTCAGGGCAGCTCTTGTATCCACTCCCTTGGCAGTGACCTTCCAAAAGGTCCTGAGCATCCGGACCAAGCTAGCTCACTCTCCTGCCTTACCTCCCCCAAGAAGTCCCTCTCGCTGTTGCTGTCAAACAGCATCAGGGACTAGTCTTGGGGGCTGGTGACTGGTCCTGCAGGAGCTGCTGCTCATAGCTGGAGCAGAGGACTCCATGCTATGAATGACACAACTGCCTCCTGAGATGGAATGGGGTGGCTACCACGCCCCAAAAAATCACGGATGAGGCGGATGCCCCTGCCACCTGCACCCGCACCTTCCGTGGGTAGAGGAGCGGCCCCATGCTGGCAGCACTGGAACCAACTACCCTACCACGACCACGGCTGCCGACACGACCACATCCACTCATGATTTGACCACAATGTTTTTAAACACCAGAAAACAATATAGAAAGAAAATAATGAGGGAGTTAGGCAAACTTTATTGGGTTGGGGACAGTGGGCCAAAAATGAAATAAAATAGACACTAAACCCTAAGACAATGACACAAAAACAGACAGGAAAAGCTTTTTTTTTTTTTTTCACAGCCAAAAATCGCTGACAATAATCCCTCCCATGAAACCCTAACAGCAAAATAATTTTATTTATTTTTTCAGAGACAAAAGACGCTAACAATAATCCCTCCCTAGCACACAAAACTCTAAAACATTAACACTAAAACACAGCAAAATACTTTTTTTTTTCAAAAACAAAAGATGCTGACAATAATCCTAGCACACATAACCCCAAAACACAGCAAAATACTTTTTTTTCCTCACAGACTAAACAGACAGGAAATGGCTACACTATACTATATCTCTATCTAACCTACACTACACCCTGCACTGGACCCTATCAGCTACACTATTTACTAACTAACCTACACTAGCTCCCACTAACTATCTGGATTATATATATGAGGTATCAAATGTAATATTACACTGGAATTCAGCAAAGCACAAAAATCTCACTCCTCTCTCTCTCTCACAACTGCATGAAACAGCACAAAATGGCTGCTGGGGACGTCTTATATAGTAAGGGGTCGGCATCTTTCTTATTGGTTGCTAGGGATGTTGCTAAGCTCAGACAGAGATATTGCAGCCTTCTCATTGGCCCACAAGTTAGAAGCAGGAAGGGATCATGTGTACTGTTTAAAAAAAAAACACGAATATTTGAGATTACGAATATATAGTGCTATATTCTAAATATTCGCGAATTCTCGAAGTGACGATATTCGCGATAATAATTTGCAATACGAATATTGGCGCTGAACACTATTTATAAATCAATTCCTTACAGGTTTCAAGATTCCTAAAACTGAGCAGTGATGAAAGAGGTGCACACAGTGATGTAAGCTGAAAGAGGTGCACACAGTGATGTAAGCTGAAAGAGGTGCACACAGTGATGTAAGCTGAAAGAGATGCACACAGTGATGTAAGCTGAAAGAGGTGCACACAGTGATGTAAGCTGAAAGAGGTGCACACAGTGATGTAAGCTGAAAGAGGTGCACACAGTGATGTAAGCTGAAAGAGGTGCACACAGTGATGTAAGCTGAAAGAGATGCACACAGTGATGTAAGCTGAAAGAGGTGCACACAGTGATGTAAGCTGAAAGAGGTGCACACAGTGATGTAAGCTGAAAGAGGTGCACACAGTGATGTAAGCTGAAAGAGGTGCACACAGTGATGTAAGCTGAAAGAGGTGCACACAGTGATGTAAGCTGAAAGAGGTGCACACAACGATGTAAGCTGAAAGAGGTGCACACCCCTGATCAGAATTGATGATTTTTCAGAAGTGGAGACCACGGTATAAATATACACCAACAAACCATTACATATTCCTAAAAGATAAACTCTATCAACACAGCCCACGCAAAAACATATGTGAAACATATGTGAAACTGTAAAGGTTCGAATGAAAAATTCTTACGAGGGGGGCAAGAATATTCCGCCGCCCCTCGAGGCGGCCGCACCAAGCCAGGTGGAAATGGGTGGGGGGCGGGGGGGGGGGGGTGGGGGGTGGGTTATGCTTTTCCTTTTTTTTCCACTGTGTTTTCTGGGCTGTGGATTCTGTGTCTATGAACTGGTATTATAGCTGGACTGCCCTGATTACAGCTGTTTTTGTTGTACGTGTCTGCTCTTTGGCATGAATATGATACACTGTCTGATATGTGATTAGAAACTTGTTTTTATACTGTTTATAAAATAAAATAAAAAAAAAAAAAAAAAAAGAAAGAGGTGCACACAGTGATGTAAGCTGAAAGAGGTGCACACAGTGATGTAAGCTGAAAGAGATGCACACAGTGATGTAAGCTGAAAGGCCTCTTTCACACGGGCGTCATGTTTTTTGCCCGGATAAGAGGCGGGTGCGTTGCGGGAAAATGCGCGATTTTTCCGCGCGAGTGCAAAACATTGTCATGCGTTTTGCACTCGCGTGAGAAAAATCACGCATGTTTGGTACCCAGACCCGAACTTCTTCACAGAAGTTCGGGCTTGGGATTGATGTTCTGAAGATTGTATTATTTTCCCTTATAACATGGTTATAAGGGAAAATAATAGCATTCTGAATACAGAATGCTTAGTATAATAGTGCTGGAAGGGTTAAAAATAATAAAAAAAGTTAACTCACCTTCTCCTCTTGTTAGCGTAGATCCCGGTCTGTTCTTTAGCTGTGGACTGAATGACCTGAGGTGACGTCAGATCACATGCTCCAATCACATGGTCCATCACCATGGTGATGGAGCATGTGATCTGACGTCATCAAAGGTCCTTCAGCCACAGCTAAAGAACAGACCGGCCTCTACGCGAACAGGAGGAGAAGGTGAGTTAACTTTTTTATTATTTTTAACCCTTCCAGCACTATTATACTAAGCATTCTGTATTCAGAATGCTATTATTTTCCCTTATAACCATGTTATAAGGGAAAATAATACAGTGAATAGACTGTCACCTAGAACCCATGCGTGAAAATCGCACCGCATCCGCACTTGCTTGCGGATGCATGCGATTTTCACGCAACCCCATTCATTTCTATAGGGCCTGCATTACGTGAAAAACGCACAAAGAGGAGCATGCTGCGATTTTCACGCAACGCATAAGTGATGCGTGAAAATCACCGCTCGTGTGCACAGCCCCATAGAAATGAATGGGTCAGGATTCAGTGCGGGTGCAATGCGTTCACCGCACGCATCGCACCCGCACGGAAAACTCGCCCGTGTGAAAGGGGCCAAAGAGGTGCACACAGTGATGGAAGCTGAAAGAGGTGCACACAGTGATGTAAGCTGAAAGAGGTGCACACAGTGATGTAAGCTGAAAGAGGTGCACACAACGATGTAAGCTGAAAGAGGTGCACACAGTGATGTAAGCTGAAAGAGGTGCACACAACGATGTAAGCTGAAAGAGGTGCACACAGTGATGTAAGCTGAAAGAGGTGCACACAGTGATGTAAGCTGAAAGAGTGCACACAGTGATGTAAGCTGAAAGAGGTGCACACAGTGATGTAAGCTGAAAGAGGTGCACACAGTGATGTAAGCTGAAAGAGGTGCACACAGTGATGTAAGCTGAAAGAGGTGCACACAGTGATGTAAGCTGAAAGAGGTGCACACAACGATGTAAGCTGAAAGAGGTGCACACAGTGATGTAAGCTGAAAGAGGTGCACACAGTGATGTAAGCTGAAAGAGGTGCACACAGTGATGTAAGCTGAAAGAGGTGCACACAACGATGTAAGCTGAAAGAGGTGCACACAGTGATGTAAGCTGAAAGAGTGCACACAGTGATGTAAGCTGAAAGAGGTGCACACAGTGATGTAAGCTGAAAGAGGTGCACACAGTGATGTAAGCTGAAAGAGGTGCACACAGTGATGTAAGCTGAAAGAGGTGCACACAGTGATGTAAGCTGAAAGAGGTGCACACAACGATGTAAGCTGAAAGAGGTGCACACAACGATGTAAGCTGAAAGAGGTGCACACAGTGATGTAAGCTGAAAGAGGTGCACACAGTGATGTAAGCTGAAAGAGGTGCACACAGTGATGTAAGCTGAAAGAGGTGCACACAACGATCTAAGCTGAAAGAGGTGCACACAGTGATGTAAGCTGAAAGAGATGCACACAGTGATGTAAGCTGAAAGAGGTGCACACAACGATGTAAGCTGAAAGAGGTGCACACAGTGATGTAAGCTGAAAGAGGTGCACACAGTGATGAAAGCTGAAAGAGGTGCACACAGTGATGTAAGCTGAAAGAGGTGCACACAGTGATGTAAGCTGAAAGAGGTGCACACAGTGATGTAAGCTGAAAGAGGTGCACACAGTGATGAAAGCTGAAAGAGGTGCACACAGTGATGAAAGCTGAAAGAGGTGCACACAGTGATGTAAGCTGAAAGAGGTGCACATAGTGATGTAAGCTGAAAGAGGTGCACACAGTGATGTAAGCTGAAAGAGGTGCACACAGTGATGTAAGAGTTGTAGCCGCCGCCCAGTGAAGTAAATATTGATGAGCTGGGCGGGGCTTCAGAACGGCAGTTGGGAGCGGCTGGCTGGGCGCATTGTGACATGAAACGCCGCCCCTTGGGCAGATTGGTGACCGGACAAGCAGGTTATAAAACTTTATATTTTGGTATTTATAAGGTGGACAGGGGGGATACTTAGATGATTTTAATAGACTTTATAAGACCTGTACTGACATATATATACCTAAATATGCTAATTGGGCCTGTCAGTGTCCCTTTAATGACCAGACCACTTTTTACACTTCTGCACTACACTACTTTCACAGTTTATTGCTCGGTCATGCAACTTACCACCCAAATGAATTTTACCTCCTTTTCTTCTCACTAATAGAGCTTTCATTTGGTGGTATTTCATTGCTGCTGACATTTTTACTTTTTTTCTTATTAATCGAAATTTAATGAAATTTTTGCAAAAAAATGACATTTTTCACTTTCAGTTGTAAAATTTTTCTAAAAAAAACGACATCTATATATAAATGTTTCTCTTAACTTATTGTTCTACATGTCTTTGATAAAAAAAAAATGTTTGGGTAAAAAAAAATGGTTTGGGTAAAAGTTATAGCATTTACAAACTATGGTACAAAAATGTGAATTTCCGCTTTTTGAAGCAGCTCTGACTTTCTGAGCACCTGTCATGTTTCCTGAGGTTCTACAATGCCCAGACAGTAGAAACCCCCCACAAATAACCCCATTTCGGAAAGTAGACACCCTAAGGTATTCGCTGATGGGCATAGTGAGTTCATAGAACTTTTTATTTTTTGTCACACGTTAGCGGAAAATGATGATTTTTTTTTTTCTTACAAAGTCTCATATTCCACTAACTTGTGACAAAAAATAAAAACTGCCATGAACTCACTATGTCCATCATGAAATACCTTGGGGTGTCTTCTTTCCAAAATGGGGTCACTTGTGGGGTAGTTATACTGCCCTGGCATTTTAGAGGCCCAAATGCGTGCAAAGTAGTTTGAAATCAAAATCTGTAAAAAATGACCGGTGAAATCCGAAAGGTGCTCTTTGGAATGTGGGCCCCTTTGCCAACCTAGGCTGCAAAAAAGTGTCACATATGTGGTATCGCCGTACTCAGGAGAAGTTGGGAAATGTGTTTTAGGGTGTCATTTTACATATACCCATGCTGGGTGAGATAAATATCTTGGTCAAATGCCAACTTTGTATAAAAAAATTGGAAAAGTTGTCTTTTGCCAAGATATTTCTCTCACCCAGCATGGGTATATGTAAAAAGACACATTCCCCAACTTCTCTTGAGTACGGCGATACCAGATGTGTGACACTTTTTTGCAGCCTAGGTGGGCAAAGGGGCCCACATTCCAAAGAGCACCTTTCGGATTTCACCGGCCATTTTTTACAGATTTTGATTTCAAACTACTTCTCACACATTTGGGCCCCTAAAATGCCAGGGCAGTATAACTACCCCACAAGTGACCCCATTTTGGAAAGAAGACACCCCAAGGTATTCTGTGAGGGGCATGGCGAGTTCCTAGAATTTTTTATTTTTTGTCACAAGTTAGCGGAAAATGATGATTTTTTTTTTCTCACAAGGTCTCATATTCCACTAACTTGTGACAAAAAATAAAAACTTCCATGAACTCACTATGCCCATCATGAAATACCTTGGGGTGTCTTCTTTCCAAAATGGGGTCACTTGTGGGGTAGTTATACTGCCCTGGCATTTTAGGGGCCCAAATGCGTGAGAAGTAGTTTGAAATCAAAATCTGTAAAAAATGCCCTGTGAAATCAGAAAGGTGCTCTTTGGAATGTGGGCACATTTGCCCACCTAGGCTGCAAAAAAGTGTCACACATGTGGTATAGCCGTACTCAGGAGAAGTAGGGCAATGTGTTTTGGGGTGTCTTTTTACATATACCTATGCTGGGTGAGAGAAATATCTTGGCAAAAGACAACTTGTTCCATTTTATTATACAAAGTTGGCATTTGACCAAGATATTTATCTCACCCAGCATGGGTATATGTAAAATGACACCCCAAAACACATTCCCCAACTTCTCCTGAGTACGGCGATACCAGATGTGTGACACTTTTTTGCAGCCTAGATGCGCAAAGGGGCCCAAATTCCTTTTAGGAGGGCATTTTTAGACATTTGGATCCCAGACTTCTTCTCACGCTTTAGGGTCCCTAAAAAGCCAGAGCAGTATAAATACCCCACATGTGACCCAATTTTGGAAAGAAGACACCCCAAGGTATTCAATGAGGGGCATGGCGAGTTCATAGAATATTTTTTTTTTTTGGCACAAGTTAGCAGGATTTTTTTTTTTCTCACAAAGTCTCCCTTTCCGCTAACTTGGGACAAAAATTTAAATCTTTCATGGACTCAATATGCCCCTCACGGAATACCTTGGGGTGTCTTCTTTCCAAAATGGGGTCACATGTGGGGTATTTATACTGCCCTGGCATTTTAGGGGCCCTAAAGCGTGAGAAGTCTGGAATATAAATGTCCAAAAAAATGTACGCATTTGGATTCCGTGAGGGGTATGGAGAGTTCATGTGAGATTTTATTTTTTGACACAAGTTAGTGAAATATGACACTTTGTAAGAAAAAACAAAAAACACAAAAAAATCAATTTCCGCTAACTTGTGCCAAAAAAATGTCTGAATGGAGCCTTACAGGGGGGTGATCAATGACAGGGGGGTGATCAGGGAGTCTATAATGGGTGATCACCACCCTGTCATTGATCACCCCCCTGTAAGGCTCCATTCAGACGTCCGTATGTGTTTTGCGGATCCGATCCATGGATGCGTTGATCCGCAAAACACATACGGATGTCTGAATGGAGCATTACAGGGGGGTGATCAATGACAGGGGGATGATCAGGGAGTGTATATGGGGTGATCACCCCCCTGTCATTGATCACCCCCCTGTAAGGCTCCATGCAGACGTCCGTATGTGTTTTGCGGATCCGATCCATGGATGCGTGGATCCATAGAACACATAAGGACATCTGAATGGAGCCTTACAGGGGGGTGATCAATGACAGGGGGTGATCAGGGAGTCTATATGGGGTGATCACCCCCCTGTTAGGCTCCATTCAGACATCCGTATGTGTTTTGTGGATCCAAACCATGGATGCGTGGATCCGTAAAACACATACGGACGTCTGAATGGAGCCTTACAGGGGTGTGATCATCCCATATAGACTCCCTGATTACCCCCCTGTAAGGCTCCATTCAGACGTCCGTATGTGTTTTGCGGATCCGATCCATGGATGCGTGGATCCGCAAAACACATACGGACGTCTGAATGGAGCCTTACAGGGGGGTGATCAATGACAGGGGGGTGATCAATGACAGGGGAGTGATCAGGGAGTCTATATGGGCTGATCACCCCCCTGTAAGGCTCCATTCAGACGTCCGTATGTGTTTTGCGGATCCGATCCATAGATGCGTGGATCCGTAAAACACATACGGGCGTCTGAATGGGGCCTTACAGGGGGGTGATCAATGACGGGGGGGTGATCAATGGCAAAGGGTGATCAGAGAGTGTATATGGGGTGATTACCCCCCTGTCATTAATCACCCCCCTGTAAGGCTCCATTCAGACGTCCGTATGTGTTTTGCGGATCCGATCCATGGATGCGTGGATCCGTAAAACACATACGGACATCTGAATGGAGCCTTACAGGGGGGTGATCAATGACAGGGGGGTGATCAGGGAGTCTATATGGGGTGATCAGGGGTTCATAAGGGGTTAATAAGTGACAGGGGGGGGTGTAGTGAACTGTAGTGGTGTTTGGTGCTACTTTACACAGCTATCTGTGTCCTCTGGTGGTTGATCCAAGCAAAAGGGACCACCAGAGGACCAGGTAGCAGGTATATTAGACGCTGTTATCAAAACAGCATCTAATATACCTGTTAGGGGTTAAAAAAATCGCATCTACAGCCTTCCAGCGAACGATCGCTGCTGGCAGGCTGTAGATCCAGTCTCTTACTTGCCGATCCTGTGAACGCACGCGCCTGTGTGCGCGCGTTCACAGGAAATCTCGCCTCTCGCGAGATGGCGCATGGATGTGTCCAGGAGGAATGAATCGACCGCCTCCAGGACGCATCCGTGCGTTAGGCGGTCCTGGGGAGGTTAAAAGTGTTTTCCGAGACTTAAATACTGATGAACTATCCTCTAGATAAGTCATGAGTATCTGATTGGTGGGGTCCGATACCCAGGACCCTACTGATCAGCTGTTTGAGAAGGCACTGGCTTTCTCCGTGCTCACCAAGCACAGCGCCGTACATTGTATAGCAGCTGTGCTTGGTGTCACAGCTCAGCCCCATTCCCTTTTATGGGGCTGAGATGCTCCTAGGCCATGTGACTGATGAACGTTACATCACACCGCCTACGGTAAGCTGAGAGCACCGCTGCCTTCTCAAACAGCTGATTAGCGTTGGTCCCGAGTGTCGGACCCCCACAGATCAGGTATTGATGACCTATTCAGAGGATAGGTCATCAGTATATAAGTCTCAGAAAGCCCTGGGTGCACAGCTCTTTAAAGGGGTATTCCAGTTGTTATATGGTATAACTATTAGACCACTATATCAAGCAGTGTGCAAATGGTGCAGGGACGCAGGTGTCTCCGGCTGGAAGAGGCCTGTGGCTTGCGCCAGAGACAGCGTCTTGGAACGGCACTCAGGTGGTTTATTTTTCTCTTTTCTTGGCCTCTTGGGGAGCATACTACTGGGGCACTATAGGGGTCATTACTAGGGGAAATCCAGGCAGCATGATAAAGGAAGAGTTGGCTTGGTGCTGTGGTCTGCATCTCACCTCCTAAGTCCCTAGTTCCATATCTTAATTAGAAACAACTGGAGAAAGATGACCGAACGCAGCAGCTCTTTATGGCCACCACAGAGGGACAACTTCTAGGGCAATATATTGTGCTGCATTGTGGTATTTGGTTCTGCTGGGACGATATTTTGTGCTGCATTGTAGTATTGCTGACCCTGCCTACTTGTGTTGACCCCCACCTACTTGTGTTGACCCCCACCTACTTGTGTTGACCCCCACCTACTTGTGTTGACACCCACCTACTTGTGTTGTCCCAGACTACTTGGGTTGCCCTGCCTTCTGTCAATTTGGACCCACCTACAACATGGGACCATTTTTTTTTTTTCCAGGGCCACTTTAAGTTCTCAGTCAGCTCTTAACTAGAACGGGTTCCCCATACCCAATGGAGCCACCCGAAATGAACAGAATGGCAGGTCGGGCATGCTCGCTGTCACAATATTCATCTCTGTGGGAGTCAGGGGCAGAGTGGCCCCATGTTGTAGGTGGGTTCAAACTAACAGAAGACGGGACAAAACAAGTAGGCAGGGACAACAAAAGTAGTCAGGGCCTGAAATACTGTAGTGCAGCATAGTATACCGCCCCAGCAGAACCAAATACTACGGGGCAGCACAAAATACTGCCACCCTCATCACAGTCTCCCGTCATGAGGACAGTAATACAGTTGAATTCAGCAGGACACCTATGGCCATTGAGCATCAGATCATTATGTACCTGGCCTGCGCCATCAAGAGGGCTTGAGTGGCCCCCTGGGCATCGGCCCACTGGGAAATTTCCCTGTAGGGTCTATGGCCAATTCGCCCCAGTGGGAGTTCTGGAGACAGCCGAGTACAGCGCCTATTAAAGATGAATGGAGCGGCATACCACATGGTGTAGTTCAAAGAGGTACAGGGTGGGGTACCTGTTCTCGTGGGGTCTCAGTGGTAGACCTCCCACTGATCTAATAGTTATCCCCATCCGCATTTGATCTATATGTTCATATGTAAGTGTGATGGAGCCCTAAAACTGTATCTTTCCTCAGACTTAGGCCTCATGCACAGGACCGTTGTTTTATTCCGTGTCCGTTGTGCCATTTTTCGTGATTTTCTGCGGACCCATTGACTTTCAATGGGTCCGTTGAAAAGTCGGCTAATGCACCGTTTGTCATCCGCGTCCGTGATCCGTGCTTACAGTCCGTCAAAAAAATATAACCTGTCCTATTATTTTCACAGAAATCGGTTTGTGGACCCATTCAAGTCAATGAGTCCGCTAAAAAACACGGAGGCACACAAGATTGTCGTCCGCGTCCGTTTTTTTCCTATCATTTGCATGGCAAACCTGACTTAGATTTTTTTTTACTTTCCTTCATGTCTGGTGATCCTCCAAAAATAAAGGTAGACACACGGAAACAAAAACGGAAACGGATCACGGAACAACGGAACCCCATTTTGCGGAACTGGAACACAACACATATGTTTACTTTCAAATCAAAAGTAGTTTTCATAAAAATTCTGTATATCCAGGACTTGGTCCTTTGAATCCATACGAGCTCTTCCATGTCAAACGCGCACTGACAAAATTCCAAGCAGGAACTATTGCCATTTCAGCCTCACTGTTTCAGGTTCGGATTTGCTTCAGTCAAGGTTCTCAGATACTTGTCATTACACTGTATCTCTCTGTTATGTTGCAATAGATGTAGACTTTTTGTTTGAACATCCCAGAAACTAAGAACAAGTTTAGTTGTTTAACCTGTTAGGCAACTTTCACACTTCCGTTTGGTGCGGATCCGTCATGGATCTGCACAGACGATTCCGTTCAGAAAACACAACGGTCTACATTCGTTCAGAACGGATCCGTTTGTATTATCTTTAACATAGCCAAGATGGATCCCTCTTGAACACTATTGAAAGTCAATGGAGGACGGATCCGTTTTCTATTGTGTCATAGAAAATCCGTCCCCGTTGACTTACATTGTGTCAGCACGGATCCATTTGGCTCAGTTTCGTCAGACGGACACCAAAACGCTGCAGGCAGTGTTTTGGTGTCCGCCTCCAAAGCGGAATGGAGACGGAACGGAGGCAAACTGATGCTTTCTGAGCGGATCCTTATCCATTCAGAATGCATTAGGACAAAACTGATCCGTTTTGGACCGACTGAGAGCCCTCAACGGATCTCACAAATGGAAAGTCAAAACGCCGGTGTGAAAGTAGCCTAAAGGATATAGTTCTTGTGAACCTGATGGATTCACAAAACAGTTTTTGTTTTTTCTTGTATCTCATAAATCATAGTTTTTTCCCCATTAATATAAGAGGGCTCATTTTTGAGGGATTATTTGTAATTTTGAGTCGATATTTTACATTAACTTATTGATTATACCTTTTCTTTGTAATTTTGCACTGTACATCAGGTCACATAAATATGTGTTGACTTTATTCTGTGGGTATAGACACATTATGGCAATACCAAATTTATATAGTTTCTTTTATGTTTTACCATTATTTTTTTTCTCTTGCCACATTCTCAGCTTCATAACTTTTTTACAGCCTCATTTATGGAGATAGGAGGTTTTGTTTTTTGTGGGCGAGATGTAGGTTATATTGGGACCATTTTGGGGTACAATATGATTTTTTTTTATCACTTTTAGGCCTCATGCACACGACCATTTTTGTGTCCCGTGTCCGATGTTCTGTTTTCCGTGATTTTCTGCAGGCCCATTGACTTTCAATGGGTCCGTGGAAAACTCAGCTAATGCACCGTTTGTCATCAGCGTCCGTGATCCGTCTTTCCAGTCCGTGAAAAAAATAGGACCTGTCCGATTTTTTTCACGGACAACGGTTCGCGGACCCATTCAAGTCAATGGGTCCGTGAAAAAACAGAGGCACACAAGATTGTCATCCACATACGCGCGTCCGTTTTGCATGGCAAACTTGACTTAGATTTTTTTTTTACTTTCCTTCATGTCTGGAGATCCTCCAAAAATAAAGGAAGACACGCGGAAACAAAAACGGACACGGATCACGGAACAACGGAACCCCTTTTTGCGGACCTCCAAAAAATACTGTCGTGTGCATGAGGCCTAATTCCAATCTTTTGGAGGCAGGGTGACATGACAAGAACAATGATTCCGTTTTTTTGTTTGTTTACATAATAAAGCATTTTAGTGGGAGAAAGGTCTTTTTATATTTTCTTATTGTTTAAAATATTTTTAAACATAATGTGGGAGATTTCTCAAAACTGTGTAAAGGAAAACTTACTTAGTTTCCCATAGCAACAATCAGATTCCACCTTTCATTTTTCAGAGCTTCTTTGGAAAATGAAAGGTGGAATCTGATTGGTTGCTATAGGTAACTAAACCAGGTTTCCTTTGCACCAGTTTTGATCATCTCTGCACTTTATTTTCATTATCTTTACATATTTTAGTACCATGATCATGCATTTTTAGAATTTTTGTGACTTTTTTTAATTTGTAACATTTAGGCTTCTTGCAGACGAACGTATTTTCATTCCGTTTCAGTTCCGTTTTTTTTTTTTTGTGAAAAAAAAGGAAGGAACTCCGTGAACTCACGTTCTGTTTCCATATTTCCTTATTTCTGTTCCGCAAAAAAAATAGAACATGTCCTATTATTGTCCACATTACTGACACGGATAGCACTGTTCTATCAGGGGCCGGCTGTTCCGTTCCGCAAAATACGGAATGCTCACGGATGTCAACTGTATTTTTTGCAGATCCGTTTTTTGCAGACCACAAAATACATACGGTCGTGTGCAAGAGGCCTTCTTCTGATCCGACAGAAGAGCAGAAAACAAAAACATGGATCCTTTATTTTGATCATCCGTTATGCTCAGTTATGCTCATTTTGCATCTGTTTTTAGCCATTTCCGTCTGAGATCCTTTTTTTTTTTAAACGGACAAAAATAAAGTCCTTCACAAAATACTTTTTTTTCTATCTAAAATGACTGATCTCACATGATAATGGCTAAAACAGATGCAAAATGAGCATAGCTGAAGATAACGGATGTTCAAAAGAAAAGATCCGTTTTTTTTTTTATTCTGATGAAGGAACAGAAGAACAGAAAACTAAACAATGATGTGAGCCGGCTCTTAGGCTGGGTTCACACCTGATCGTTTTACAGCGCGTTCCTACGCGCTGTAAAACGCTCAACAAGGAGAAACCAATGATTCCCTATGAGAATGGTTCACACCTGGGCATTTTACAGCGCGTACGATCGCGCTGTAAAACGCCCGACGCTCAAAAAAGTACATGAGCGACTTTGGGGCGTTTGACGCGCGTTTGTGGCCATAGGACACTGTAGTCAATCACACAAACGCGCGTCAAACGCGCGTTTACTATTACAAAAAACGCGCATAAAAATACGCGACTAAAACGCGCGTAAAACGCGCGTTTGCGCAACGCTCAGGTGTGAACCCAGCCTTAGGCCTAGTTCACACTTCAGTGTTTGGTCAGTGATTTCCTTCAGTGATTTGTGAGCCAAAACCAGAAGTGGAGCCTCCATAGACATTAGGTAGAAGGGAAAGATCTGCTCCTGTTCTATGTTTAGGCTGGGTTCACACCTGAGCGTTGCGCAAACGCGCATTTAACGCGCGTTTTTATCGCGCATTTTTATGCGCGTTTTTTGTAATAGTAAACGCGCGTTTGACGCTCGTTTGTGTGATTGACTACAGTGTCCTATGGCCACAAACGCGCGTCAAACGCCCCAAAGTCGCTCATGTACTTTTTTGAGCGTCGGGCGTTTTACAGCGCGATCGTACGCGCTGTAAAACGCCCAGGTGTGAACCATTCCCATAGGGAATCATTGGTTTCTCCTTGTTGAGCGTTTTACAGCGCGTAGGAACGCGCTGTAAAACGCTCAGGTGTGAACCCAGCCTAAGAGCTGCACCTGGTTTTGGCTCACAAATCACTGATGGAAATCACTGACCAAACACTGAAGTGTGAACGAGGCCTTAGGGACCATTCGCACAGCGCTGAAGATCATGGCCCATCGGTTTAAGGCCGTGGCTGTGTGGAAGGGATGTGTCCTTTCCTTGAGGCTGGGTTCACACCTGAGCGTTTTACAGCGCGTTCCTACGCGCTGTAAAACGCTCAACAAGGAGAAACCAATGCTTCCCTATGGGAATGGTTCTCACCTGGGAGTTTTACAGCGCGCACGATCGCGCTGTAAAACGCCCGAAGCCCCAAGAAGTACATGAGCTTCTTTGGGGCGTCTTGTCGCGCGTTCCCGTATATAGACTTTCGGGAACGCGCGACAATAGGCGTTCGCTTGTCTCTGTATGCGCAATTGCAAACGCCGGTACAATCGCGCATACAGAGCGCTCCTTTCAGAACGCTCAGGTGTGAACCCAGCCTGAGAGTTGTGCAGACAGCTTCTGCTTGACGCCGCAGCGGCTGTCCACTAATGGCTTAGCTTCATTCAGTAGAACTAAGCCGTGACCTGTAAAGTGAACCACCACGGCTGTGTGAATGGCCCATTATAGAGAAAATGCAAGTAAAAATGTCTTATCTAGGAAAAAACACTGCAAACAAAAAATGCCATGACAATGTCCAAACCAAAAAGCCTTTGTATGTAGAGGATTTTATTTTTCACTAAAGATCCTGAATATCGGAACCTAGCATTAACTCAGAATTCCCCGATTGGGTATATATTGGAGGTTTCCATACTAGACAGTTCCTTTAAGTAAAACTTCCACTTGCTATGCAGTATATATTGTATATATTGGGTTCTGTTGGACAGTAAATTTAAAAGTATCCCTTTTCTTCACAAGGTAACTATATGTAAGCAACGATGCCGCGCAGTGTGGTGTAAGAGCCTCCTTCTACATAGCTGAAATAGGTAACTGTACAACATGTAGCTAGAGGCAGCAGGGACACATATTATCTCTAGCATACTCTGTCCATACTATGTGTGCTACATTGCCAAAGGAAGCCAAGCAATAACCTTTTCCTGCTTTTTCCGATGCTCGCCATCTTCTCTCTCCTATATGTGCCCGCCACACAGATTTTGATCCGGTTCTCATTGGCACATAAGTGGCCAAATTTGAAAAGATCCTGTCACTCTTCACTGGGCAGCCAAACCACTTCTGGCTCAAGTGCGTTCTGTGACAGTATGGCCACAGCAGTCTCAACTTAACTAATTGGGACCGCTTTGCTTTTTCACTTTAAAGTGACGACGCGCTACCCGCAAAACCGTGCAACCATTAACAATGAAAACCGAATAAACATTGTGTTTTACATTGTGTTAATTTGATCCAACTGTGGTTCGCACAGCTGTGCACTGCTAGGCCACAAGTAGCATGGCCATATAGCCGAGAAGGCTCCTTCTGCAGGTATGCAAGATGGGGATATATTGTCAGCTGTCAGAGGGGGAAGGAGACTAACTTGATCTAGAGTCCGTTCCCAGCATCAAAGATTAGCAACCGCACAAATGGGGACACATGAAAATAAAAGTGATAAAGAGGGCATGTTTTAATGCAAGAAACAAGGTAAATTACAGCCTTTCATGACATTTGGTGTCAAGATAGGTTATGGAATAACCGCTTTAAGCTGATCATACACTAGTGATTTCAGGTGGCCATTTTCTGAATGACTTGTCATTCATGGTTGGTGTGTGAAGGCTTTTCTTCATAAGTTAAAACACCAAATTCCACAATGAATCTCCGCCCTGATCTGTGGCCTGGTCTAGGTTTCTATTGATGGAATGCAGATTTGTGGTTTGCACAACTGACTTTCCAACTACAGCGCTTGACGACTACCAGAAAAGTCTGACATGGTCAATCAACTTTTCTATATATATCTCCCTTAGGTTGGCATCTGTCATGTAGGTTTGTGTCATGAGAAGGAGTGGTTGTCAGAATATGGCCTAAAATGGGTAACTTAAAGGGGTAGTCCAGTTTCTGATACTGATGACCTATCTTCAGGTGAGATTCCGACTCCCAGCACCCTCTCTGATCAACTATTTTAAAAGAGACTACTGCGTGCCTACGAGCACTGAGGCCTCTTCACTGTCTACCTGCTCGCCGTCTAGACTGCAGAGGCAAGCAGGTGTAATTACAACTCCTCCTTCCCATCCACTTTAATGGTACAGAGCTATTGTAGTTACACCCCATCCTTTAATTACACCTGCTCGCCATTGCAATGCTGCATTCTCTTCAAACAGCTGATCAGTGGGGATGCGGGGAGTCAGAACCCCAGCAGATCTGATATTGATGACCTGTCCTAAGGATAGGATACCAAGTACAGTAGACGGCAGCATGGCCTTCAAGTTTTCTTTATTCAAGTTGGTTCTATAGAAATGTACAGAAAATGCCAAAGATTGTGCAACGTTTTGACTTTTTCATTTTCAAGCTTGAAAAATACTATGATACAGTCAAAACTTTTCACTATTTTTGGCACTTTCTGTACATTTCTATAGACCCAACTTGAATAAAGAAAACTTGAAGGACATGCTGCCGTCTACTGTACTTGGAGCAACCGGAGGATCTATGGTTGCTGACAGGCTGAGGCATTCCTGAGAGAAAGTCTATAATGGACATTGGTGCTGCTTTCTTATATACAGGGAGTGCAGAATTATTAGGCAAATGAGTATTTTGACCACATCATCCTCTTTATGCATGTTGTCTTACTCCAAGCTGTATAGGCTCGAAAGCCTACTACCAATTAAGCATATTAGGTGATGTGCATCTCTGTAATGTGAAGGGGTGTGGTCTAATGACATCAACACCCTATATCAGGTGTGCATAATTATTAGGCAACTTCCTTTCCTTTGGCAAAATGGGTCAAAAGAAGGACTTGACAGGCTCAGAAAAGTCAAAAATAGTGAGATATCTTGCAGAGGGATGCAGCACTCTTAAAATTGCAAAGCTTCTGAAGCGTGATCATCGAACAATCAAGTGTTTCATTCAAAATAGTCAACAGGGTCGCAAGAAGCGTGTGGAAAAACCAAGGCGCAAAATAACTGCCCATGAACTGAGAAAAGTCAAGCGTGCAGCTGCCAAGATGCCACTTGCCACCAGTTTGGCCATATTTCAGAGCTGCAACATCACTGGAGTGCCCAAAAGCACAAGGTGTGCAATACTCAGAGACATGGCCAAGGTAAGAAAGGCTGAAAGACGACCACCACTGAACAAGACACACAAGCTGAAACGTCAAGACTGGGCCAAGAAATATCTCAGGTTTTATGGACTGATGAAATGAGAGTGAGTCTTGATGGGCCAGATGGATGGGCCCGTGGCTGGATTGGTAAAGGGCAGAGAGCTCCAGTCCGACTCAGACGCCAGCAAGGTGGAGGTGGAGTACTGGTTTCGGCTGGTATCATCAAAGATGAGCTTGTGGGGCCTTTTCGGGTTGAGGATGGAGTCAAGCTCAACTCCCAGTCCTACTGCCAGTTTCTGGAAGACACTTTCTTCAAGCAGTGGTACAGGAAGAAGTCTGCATCCTTTAAGAAAAACATGATTTTCATGCAGGACAATGCTCCATCACACGCGTCCAAGTACTCCACAACGTGGCTGGCAAGAAAGAGTATAAAAGAAGAAAATCTAATGACATGGCCTCCTTGTTCACCTGATCTGAACCCCATTGAGAACCTGTGGTCTATCATCAAATGTGAGAGTTACAAGGAGGGAAAACAGTACACCTCTCTGAACAGTGTCTGGGAGGCTGTGGTTGCTGCTGCACGCAATGTTGATGGTGAACAGATCAAAACACTGACAGAATCCATGGATGGCAGGCTTTTGAGTGTCCTTGCAAAGAAAGGTGGCTATATTGGTCACTGATTTGTTTTTGTTTTGTTTTTGAATGTCAGAAATGTATATTTGTGAATGTTGAGATGTTATATTGGTTTCACTGGTAAAAATAAATAATTGAAATGGGTATATATTTGTTTTTTGTTAAGTTGCCTAATAATTATGCACAGTAATAGTCACCTGCACACACAGATATCCCCCTAAAATAGCTAAAACTAAAAACAAACTAAAAACTACTTCCAAAAATATTCAGCTTTGATATTAATGAGTTTTTTGGGTTCATTGAGAACATGGTTGTTCAATAATAAAATGAATCCTCAAAAATACAACTTGCCTAATAATTCTGCACTCCCTGTATATTGTTACCAGTCCTGAGCATAGGTCATCAGTATCGGAAACTGGACAACCTCTTTAAAGAGGTGGGAATGAAGCCAGTGGGAATGAAGATTTTAAGAACTTTGAGTACCTTTTCAAGTTACAAACCAACATAATTCATCAATAAAGTAACATAGTAACATAGTACATAAGGCCGAATAAAGACATTTGTCCATCCAGTTCGGCCTGTCATCCTGCAATTTGATCCAGAGGAAGGCAAAAAAAAAAACTGTGAGGTAGAAGCCAATTTTCCCCACTTTAGGGGAATAACTCCAATCAGGCAATCAGAATAACTCCCCGGATCAACGACCCCTCTCTAGTAGCTATAGCCTGTAATATTATTACGCTCCAGAAATACTTCCAGGCCCCTCTTGAATTCCGTTATTGTACTCACCATCACCACCTCCTCAGGCAGAGAGTTCCATAGTCTCACTGCTCTTACCGTAAAGAATCCTTTTCTATGTTTGTGTACAAACCTTCTTTCCTCCAGACGCAGAGGATGTCCCCTCGTCACAGTCACAGTCCTGGGGATAAATAGATGATGGGATAGATCTCTGTACTGACCCTGGATATATTTATACATAGTAATTAGATCTCCTCTCAGTCGTCTTTTTTCTAAAGTGAATAACCCTAATTTTGATAATCTATAATATTACAAAAAATATTTTGGGGATATTTAGAAGAGTTTAAAAACAATTTATATAAAAGTTTAGTTACTAGGTTAATGGGAGGGGTGGATGGAACAGATTTCATTTTAAATCCTATACTGTAGGCAAATGTGCAGATTTATAGCAGTACCAGAATAGCTGTAACCACGCTGTATGTCTCACCATAAAAAGCATTAAGAGACCCATCATTATTTTACCCCGCCCAGTTTACAGTGAAATAACCTGTAATTGCAATAGGTATATGGTCTTCACAGTCCTTGTGAATATTTGCAAAGTATAATATACAATATTATTTGTGAAAAGAGCTGAAATGACAGTAATACCTGTAGTAGAATATATTATATGTGCTATGAATTACGGAGGAGTTTGCTCCTGTGACTTTACAGCAAGGACAATAAACAAGAATCAAGGACTCCATCTTCTACATCTTCCTGGAGCTACACCTGTCTCCTAACAGAAGAGACTCGGATGTGTTCATGCACAAGTCTGTACAAGTGTTAAAGGGATTACATTTATTTTGGGGATTGACATGGGAATCATGGAAAGTGATATTTGCAATGGCGTTCCTGGTCTTGACATCAGGTCAGTCATCAACTGTTTTTAAAACCATCACGATACCACTCATTCCGGAAGAGCCGCTTAGACTGAGCTGGCAAAGCCGAGGCGGCAGCAGCTGCCGGGACACAAGCCCCAAGCCAGAGGCTGAACCTCATGCAAAGTAAAGTCACATTCCAAGACACAGAAGATTCCTGAGAATGCAACTTTGGGATCTGTCAGGGATGAGGGGTTAGCAGGTGGAATGCCAAGTTTAAGCAAAGAAAAAGACAGATGGAGCAAACAGGGTAGAGAAAAATATCCTGTGGTTAACCAAAGCAGCCGGCAGCCCCGTCACTGTATAGCAGTATGCATGCTATAGGAATCCTGCTATAATCAGTAGCTGCAAGCTTCATAGGCACAGGAGCATGGCGATGACAACAGAAGACTACATGGACTAACTCCTCTGTTTATATCTGCTCTCCGATACTTAGCATTCGGCATCACTACTGCTCCTGCCGTCTTTTCTTAAAGGGGAGGTGTCACTAAATGTTTTTCTGCCAGTTAAAACCAGATAGTGACACACATCCTCTTTTTTCTAATCTGTTTTTATTTTCTGATTGCAGATTTATTAATTATATTTCCTGAACATGATTATGGGGATGGCTACCTTACCTGAGCAGTTCTTAACTGCATTTAGACATAGACTTTACAGCCATAGGCCATAGACATAATAGACAAGAGAAGACCTAATTGACTTCTATGAGACATTTTTGTAAGCATGCTCTGTGTAAGCAAGCTGTGATATCACCTATTGTGAATGTTGCATCCTGTGTTATCCCTATATATAGGTGGTATCTGTCCTTGTAATACTACCTGTAATGAGAAGCAGATAACTGCAGTAAAGTCATCGGTACAGACCAAGAAGTGGTGCCTGTTATTGGGCTTATGTGTTTTAAAAAAAATATATATTGACAAAATAGTTTTAATGAAGAGGTGTTCTTGTATATGCCGACTGCATATGCTGACACCACAGTGCTCTCAGACTGAACCCTTGCTGACCAGACACTCATCTTGTGGTTATACTTTATGCCGATGTGTTGTTACTTTTAGGGCTAATGCACACAAACGAGTGCCGTCCGTTTCGTGCATTGGGGACCGTAAATTGTGGTCCCCAATGCACAGGCCCCATCTGTTTAGCTGGTGCAGATGGACGCAGAGCCATTCACCTTGAATGGGTCCGTGATCCGTCCGGACAACAAGAAAATAGATCAAGTTCTATTTTTCTGCGGTGTGGAGTCACAGACAGAAAACCCATGGAAGCACTCCGTAGTGCTTCCATGGGGTTCCTTGCCGCACCGTACCTTGCGGATTGCAGACCCACTCAAATGAATGGGTTTGCATCCATGATGCGGTGCACAAATAGCCAGTGTCTGTATTTTGCGGACCCGCTGTTTGGGATCCACAATACAGGCCGAGCCGGCGCATGTTAATATGCATGAACCCTTACTGTATTTTGTAGGTACTGCTAGTGTGTTGTCCTGCCTTCAGGGGTAGAGTGCATGTATTCAGAGAGTACACGGAGCCTGATAGGTGTGAGGCAAGTAGAGCACAGGGCTAATTTTGTAGCAGAGATTCAGAGGAGATTTGTGGAGGGACATTTGGGTCAGTACCTCTGAGAATCCTCCTGAGCGGTTGGGGATCGATCCCAACACCTCGATTGTGAAATGGACTGCTGTAGTATCTGTCTGGCTGGGAGAGTGACCCGTGGAGACTGTACATTGGTACATTGTCAATCGTGCCCCTTTCTTAGACACCTTTCTAAACTGTCTAGAGAGGCACATAAAAAATATCTAAAACACATAATAAATTCAAGACCAGTTTCTTTGGGGGAAAAATTGAGCCTTAGTGGGAGGTTTCATTGTTGCTCGTGGCAAACAGGCCAAAATCGCACCCCAATATACTAGCAAAATTGAAGAAATGCATTATTTTTTCATAGTCACATACACCTCTGTAAGGCCTCATGCACACGACCGTTCCGTTTTTTGCGGTCCGCAAAATTGCGGAACGGAACAGGTGGCCCATTGTAGAAATGCCTAGGACATGTTATATTTTTTTTTAGGGGCCACGGAATGGAGCAACAGATGCCGACAGCACACGGAGTGCTGTCCGAATCTTTTGCGGCCCCATTGAAGTGAATGGGTCCTCGCCCAAGCTGCAAAAACTGCGGCTCAGATGCGGAACAGAACAACGGTCGTGTGCAGGAGGCCTAAATGATAGCATGCTTCATGAACTCATGAACAACAGGACAAACAACCAGAAGCTCCAGTTCATGGCAGGAGGCACAAAGTCAAAACCGCCTGCCCTTAAAAGCAGCAGCATGTAATGCATCAATATGTCTTTTGTCTGGGAAGCAGATGAAGTGGGATCGATCAGTTCTCTTGTAGTGTCTGAACCATCAACATACAGTGCGGCCCATCTTCAGTCTTTTCAGAGCATTTATAAGAACATCCACCAGATAAAGGTAATGTTGTCACTTAAAGTCCGTTCTGAAGCCCTGAGGACCTTATGATGTCATATCCCTATTCCTACTGATGAGGTCATTCCCTGAGGACCTTATGATGTCATATCCCTATTCCTACTGATGAGGTCATTCCCTGAGGAGTAGGACAAAAATAAGGATAAAACTAGACCACACAACATCTCAACACATTCCATTCATCAATGAGAAGTGCAGTGGGACATTAAAGTGATTTTTCTATCTCATACATGGTATATATCGCTAGGATATGCTTCCAATGTCAGGTGCAGCTACCACCTCCTATCCCCAGAAGAGGGATACCAAAATGAAGATCCCATTAATTTCTATGGGAGTTCCGAAAATAGCTGAGTGAGAGCTCTCTGCTATTTTTGTTGCTTATGGACTTTGCAGCTAATATCTCCAGGAGATGAAAGGCTTCGGGAGCCTGGACATGTTTTAGAGGCAAACTGCAAATCTGCTAAGGACTATATCCTCCAGAGGAAACTTGTAGTACTTGTGAGTATAATAAGAAAAAAAAAGTGAGGTAGTGAAGAAAGTTGCAAGAGAAAGTTGCACCCCCCTGTCTGGATTCTTAAGTGTGGGCTAGAAAGGCAAAGTGTGAAAAGAGTAGCTTCAAAGAGAGAAGTTGGTCTGTTAACGACCTTCTCAGCTGGTGAAACTATAAGGCTTAGTTCACACGAACGTGTGTGATCTGTGGCCGTATTGCGGCCCGCAAATCGCGGGCCGCAATACACGGCCACAGTTCCGTGTGCATTCCGCATCACGGATGCGGACCCATTCACTTTAATGGGTCTGCAAATCCGGAATTGCAGAACGGCCGCACGGGACGGGACCCCTCGGAAGCACTACGGAGTGTTTCCGTTGGGTTAAGTCCCGTACCTCCATTCTGCAAAAAGATAGAACATGTCCTATCTTTTAGCGGAACGGGCGGATCGCGGACCCATTAAAGTGAATGGGTCCGCGATCCGATGCGGCTGACCTACGGCCGACGATCGGGCATTGAGGCCCGCTATTTGCGGGCCGCAGCACGAGCACGGGTCACACACGTTCGTGTGAACTCGGCTTAAGGGCTTAACTGATCAGTTTTTCAGTTTTTAGTTTCAGTAGTGTTTCCGGTTCTGTTCCGTTTTTCCGTATGGCATATACAGTATACAGTAATTACATTAAAAAAATTGTGCTGGGCATAAAATTTCCAATACATGGTTCCGCAAAAAACGGAATGGATATGGAAGACATAGGGAGTACATTTTGTATGTGTTCCATTTTTTGGGCGCACCCATTGAAATGAATAGTTCAGTATAAGTAATGTATACTGAACTAAAAAACGGCCAGTATACTGAACGCAAAAAAACGTTCGCGTGCATGAGCCCTAAGACTGGGGAACTGCAAAACTATGTCAGAGCTGCCTGTCCATGCAAAGTCTGGACTGCTATGAGTACTGTATTTATGTGCCAGTAAGGACCTGCTCAGAGGTTAAGTCGGACTCATCATTGCCTTACACCTCAGAATTCATGGATTTGGACAAATCTCTCATAATGATGGCCCCCATTTTACAAGTCAGATCTGATACCAAAAAGGGATAATTTGTGGACAGTGAAGAGTTATTAAACAGGGTGTTTGTGGCCACCGACTGCCATCCATTTTCCCATAGCTGTATACGTTGCTGTCACTGTGACATTACTAATGCTGTATTAGTGTTAAAGAGCTTTAAGGGGGTTGGACACAGCCTTAGTAAACCTCATAGTGTCATACACGACTTTTTCGGGCAATCTGAGTACTTTCAATTTGGGTAGAATTTATTGCGCCCGGATCAAATCTGTGGACTGATAGCGTAGCAGCCTGCACACGAGTGTGACTGTGCCAGGCAGTGCCGCTAAACCACCCTCTAAGGGCTGGGCTGCAGTACCCAGCACAGCCGCACTTGTACGGGTATTGATGCGCTGTAGTGTACAGTATGTCATGCGGTAAACATGTCACACAAAACACAGTATATGGAATAAACAAGTACTCGTCATCTTCTAAAATCGATTTTGTATCTGCTCAATTTATTTTTGGAGCAAGGTAATGGCAAAATAAGTTGAGATATGTAACAATGAATATGCTGCTAATAAACTGCAGACACAATTAAGTAAAGAATTTCGCTTGGTTCCCTTCTGTATTTAAATCTGCTGATAATAGGCATGTGTAAGGCTGGCACACCAAATACCTGGCAGGTGATTCAATGCTCCATATTTAGAGCGTCTGCTGATTATATCTACATGGCCATCTGCCTCCCTCTAGATTATAACTTATGGGTAGTGCGTTCCCACACAAGCTTACCAAATGAGTCACATTAACCTAATTACACAGTCCATTCAAATGTAGAATGTGGTGACTTCTTTCTCCTCACCCAGAAATAGATCCCCAGCACGTGTGGCCTTTCTAAACCCTTTTTATTGGCTGCATGTGATACAATAAATGTACAGAAGTTCACAGTTACATATTTTAATATAAAATGTACACATTTTTACATGGGTTCTTATTTGCAGCAGCACATTAATTGTATTTATCATCATCAAGTAGCAAGTGCAGGAGGTATTGAAAGCCAGTTCAATAAAAATGCCCCAAATTGCCTCTATAATACCTTAAAGGGGTTGTCTCACTTCATTAAGTCGCATTTATCTTGTAGAGAAAGTTAACACAAGGCACTTACTAATGTATTGTTATTATCCATATTGCTTCCTCTGCTGGCTGGATTCATTTTTCCATCACATTATTCACTGCTCGTTTCCATGGTTACGACCGCCCTGCAATCCATCAGCAGTGGTCTTGCTTGCAAACTATAGGAAAAAGCACTAGCCTATGTGCACTCCCATGGTCCCGGCCACCAGAGAGGCTAATGCTTTTTCCTATAGTGTGCAAGCACGGCCACCACTGGTGGATTGCAGAGTGGTCGTAACCCCTGGAAACAAGCAGTGTATAATGTGATGTAAAAATGTATCCAGCCAGCAAAGGAATCAATATGGACAATCACAATACATTAGTAAGTGGCTTTTATTAACTTTTTCTACATGATAAATGCGACTTACTGAAGTGAGACAACCCCTTTAAAGGTTGAGAGTTCAGCTCTGAACCTGGACATATCCCCATTTTCACCCCTTCGGCTCACCTGATATGAGCATCGGAGCATTTCATGCGATACAGTGCAGGGCCAGGTCTGTTTGTTGATATGTGTTACTCTGCTAGGCGGAGGCTTCCACCTAGCAATATTGCCGGTGACGTCATTGGCTCTGATGGGTGGACTTTAGCACTGCTATAGCCGTTTTATAGGCTAGGACAGCGCTAAAGCCCGCCCATTAGTGCCGGTGCGGTGATGTCATCGAGCTCACTGCTGGGTGGAAGCCTCTGCTAATCAGTCCCTCGGAGCATGAAATTAGTTGATATCGGGGGTGAATATGGGGATATGTCCGGGTTCTTCTCAGAACCTGGACAACCCCTTTAAAGGGGTTGTGAAAGAATGGGATGTGCAAGAATGGTGAAACCTGTAAAGGGAAGCTCACTTATCTGCTTCCCGACGCTAAATCCTATTCCTTCTCTTCGCTCCCTTACTGATGTTTTGACATTGCTGCATCACTGGCCATGGTGTCCATTTGTCATGATGTGAGGGGAGCCAGTCACCACCATGGCCACTGATTGGCTGCAGGCGATGCCAAACTCGATGTTTACAGCAAGAAAGTCTAGCAGAGCATCACAGGCCAGAATGAGACGGAGCGGGGAGCCAGCATCGGGAAGCAGGTAAGTAAACTTCCCTTCACAGGTCCAGCCAAGTGTGGGAGTTTGCCCGCCCCCCCCCCCCCCATTCTTCCACAACCACCATTAAAGTAAATTTGTCACCTGGTTTGCGGCCCCTAAACCACCAACATGTCATTATGCAGCTGGGAATTTAGTACCCCAAACCTATCATATATCCTCAAGTGGGACACATCACCGATGAAACCAGTCACTGACTGCAGTGCTGCACATGACCCGAGGACCAGAAGTGTACCAGGGAGTGGGAATCAAGTGGTGGGGAGCAGGTAAGTACATTTCTTCTCACAGGTTCTGCTGTACAGAGGGCGGGATTCAAAAATAAATCTTGGACGACACCTTTATCCCCTTAATGCATAATGTCGTACATGTATGGCATTATGCGACGGGAACTGTATGGAGTGGACTGCTGTGGTGAGCCTGCTCCACACGTTGCTGGTGCCAGCTGACGGGGAATGGCAATCACGCTGAACCCTGTCGTTTAACCGCTCAGATGCTGCATTCAAAAGCGATTACAGCATCTGTGAGGTTAGGCAGAGGGATGCAGCTCCCTCTGCCATCCAATTGGAGCCTCTACATTGAAATTGCGGCTGAAGCTCCCCAGGCCTGTCATGGTAAGCTTCCTGCTAAGGCTACTTTCTGTCATGGTCTTACCTCCTTGCTGTTCCCTTCGTTTGACATGTGCTGGCGGCCATCTTGGTTTCTGGGTTTTCTTGTAGCCTCCCACCCTGCGGCTCCTCCTTCCCACTGGGAGGAGCTGGATGCCTAGCTCATATATATAGGAGGTCTGTGGCTTCAGTTCCTTGCTTGGTCCTCCTGTGTTCACATGCTTCCAAGACTGCTGCTGCTTCTGGTTCCTGATTCCGGCTTCGTCTGACTACCCCGTTGGTTCCTGATTCCGGCTTCGTCTGACTACCCCGTTGGTTCCTGATTCCGGCTTCGTCTGACTACCCCGTTGGTTCCTGATTCCGGCTTCGTCTGACTACCCCGTTGGTTCCTGTTCCTGGCTTCGTCTGACTACCCTTCTGGTTCCTGACCTCTGTCTCCGCAAGACCCTGCTTCGGTTTAGCCATCCGTTCGGACTTTGCTACGGCTTGCTCTTCAATAAAACCTTCTTATTTTCCACTTATCTCTTGTTGTACGTCTGGTTCATGGTTCCATGACATTAGGACCAAGCCATGAATTCTGACGGTACAGGGCCACCCTCGCTACCTACGCTGGTTGCCAGACTTGATCAGCAGGATCACCTGTTGGGTCGGTTCGCTGTGGCGTTGCAAACCCTGCTTGAACGCACGGCTCATTTAGCTTCCGTTGCCGATGGGTCGGTTGTCGCTCCTGGGCCCGCTCCTACTGCCGCTCCGGTTGTTGCGCCAGAGTCTACCCTGACACCTGTTGCTGCGCCTGTGGGGTTTCAGGGTATGATCGGTTCTGCCCCCCTTCCACAGCGCTTTGGGGGAGAGCCAACTCAGTGCCGAGGTTTCCTTAACCAGGTGGGCATTTACTTCGAGTTGCTGCCACATGCCTTTCCTACTGAGAGATCAAGGGTGGGCTTCTTGATCTCGCTGCTCTCGGACAAGGCCTTGGCCTGGGCCAGCCCTTTATGGGAGAACAACAATCCGGTGGTTGCCGAGTTTTCCGGTTTTGTTGCTTCTCTTCGGAAGGTATTCGATGTGCCGGCTCGTGCTGCCTCTTCTGCGAAGCTCCTTATGTCCATCAGACAGGGTTCACGATCCGTAGCTGAATACGCCATTGAGTTTCGTACCCTGGCAGCAGAGGTGGGCTGGAATAATGAGGCTCTGGTCGCTGCTTTCTCTCATGGTCTCTCGGATGCCTTGAAGGATGAGGTTGCAGCTAAGGACCTACCAGTGGAGCTCGAGTCTCTTATTTCTTTCCTGATTTTGATTGACACCAGACTCAGGGAGAGACCTTCCTTTAAGGAGAGCCTGCGGAGGTCTCCTAACAGATTGGCGCCTACGTTTGCTGTCCCACCCGTGCCTCCCTCTCCTCCCACGCCTCCTGGGGATGACTTGTCTGGGGGTGAACCCATGCAGCGGGGGTTTGCTCGCCTGTCTGAGGGGGAGAGGGTACTCCGGAGACGCGAGGGCCGATGCATGTACTGTGGTCTCGGTGGGCATTTTCGGTTGGCATGTCCGAACCGTCCGGGAGAACGCTCGCACCTGAGGTCCTGTCGGGGGCAGATCTTGGGTGGAGTCTCCTCGTCCCCGGTTTCCCGTGTTGACAAACCACTGATCACGGTTGTCCTCTCCTGGGTCGGGGGCTCGGTGACGACCCAGGCGTTGGTGGACTCTGGTGCTGGTGGTTTGTTCATTGATAGAGTGTTCGTTGCCGCCAATTCCATTCCTCTGCAGCCTCGAGGTTCCCCACTGGCTCTTGAGGCGATAGACGGCAGACCCCTTCTGCCGCCACACGTGACTCATGAGACCCTTCCAGTGGGGATGGCCATTGGTGCCGTTCACAGAGAGTCGGTCTGTCTCCAGGTTATTTCGTCTCCACACTACTCGGTGGTCTTGGGGTACCCCTGGCTCCAGAAGCATAATCCGACTTTCGATTGGAGATCGGTCGAGATCCTCTCGTGGTCACCGCAGTGTGGGGCTAGTTGCATCCATGGGCCTGTCAAGTTGCTGTGTACTTCCTCGGACTCTCTGTTGCCTCCTGAATACGAAGAGTACCGGGATGTATTCGATAAGGTGCGCGCGGTTGCCCTACCTCCGCACCGCCCATACGATTGTGCCATAGAGTTACAATCCGGTGCCGTTCCTCCTCGTGGCAAAGTCTATCCACTGTCGGTAGCGGAGAATGAGGCCATGGAGGAGTACGTGAGGGAGGCGCTTTCACGCGGACACATTCGCAAATCCTCGTCCCCGGCAGGGGCTGGATTTTTCTTTGTGAAAAAGAAGGGCGGCGAGTTGAGGCCTTGCATCGATTACAGGGGTCTCAATCGCATCACGATCAAGAACGCTTACCCGATACCCTTGATTTCCGAGCTGTTCGATCGCCTCAAAGGGGCCACGGTCTTTACCAAACTCGACCTGAGGGCGGCATATAACCTGGTAAGGATCAAGGCGGGCGATGAGTGGAAGACCGCGTTTAACACCAGGACCGGTCATTATGAATCCTTGGTTATGCCCTTTGGGTTGTGCAATGCGCCCGCAGTCTTCCAGGAATTCATCAACGATGTTTTCCGTGACCTGTTGCAGCAGTGTGTGGTGGTCTATTTGGATGACATCTTGGTATATTCTGCATCCATGGAGGCCCACATTCTGGATGTCAGACGAGTGTTGCAACGCTTACGAGAGAACAAGCTGTTCGGTAAGCTTGAGAAATGCGAATTTCACCGATCCCAGGTAACCTTCTTAGGTTACATCATTTCCGCTGAGGGGTTCTCCATGGATCCTGAGAAGGTTTCGGCTGTCTTACAGTGGCCCCAGCCCAGTGGGCTTCGTGCCCTGCAGCGCTTTTTGGGCTTCGCCAATTATTATCGGAAGTTCATCAGGGACTTTTCCATGCTAGCCAAGCCTCTCACGGATCTGACCAGGAAGGGCAGTAATCCGCAGGTCTGGCCGCTCGAGGCCATCCGAGCTTTTGAGGCTCTAAAGTCCGCCTTTGTGTCGGCTCCGATTCTGTCGCATCCCAACCCTGGGTTGCCTTTTGTCCTCGAGGTGGACGCGTCTGAGACGGGAGTAGGCGCCCTCCTGTCTCAGCGTAGAACACCAGAGGGTCCTCTGCTTCCTTGTGGGTTTTACTCCCGGAAACTGTCTTCCGCGGAGTGCAACTATCAGATTGGTGACAGGGAGTTATTGGCCATCGTGCAGGCCCTTAAAGAATGGAGGCACTTGCTCGAGGGCTCGGTGGTTCCGGTTCTCATCCTGACGGACCACAAGAATCTGACCTACCTTTCTGAGGCCAAGAGATTGACACCACGTCAGGCCAGATGGGCTCTGTTCTTGTCACGTTTTAATTACGTGGTCTCCTACCTACCCGGCTCCAAGAACATCAGAGCGGATGCCTTATCACGGCAGTACTCCGAGCTGTCCGGGGAGGAGTCGATTCCGACTACGGTCATACCCCCGAATCAGATCCTGGCCGCTATTCGCACCAGCCTGACTTCTCCTCTGGGTGAGCAGATTTTGGCGGCTCAATCTGGTGCTCCCTCTGGGAGACCCAACGGCAGATGTTTTGTGCCTGAGGAGTTGCGCACTCGGTTGTTGCGAACCTACCATAACTCCAAGGCCGCGGGGCACCCTGGAAAGAATCAGCTGTCCTGGGCGGTTTCACGTCTGTTCTGGTGGCCTTCTCTACGTTCCGACATCGCCGCATATGTAGCGGCATGCTCCGTTTGTGCCCAGAGTAAGTCCCCTCGGCACCTTCCGTTGGGCCTTTTGCAACCCATAGCCACCGGGGAGCGTCCATGGTCACACCTGGGGATGGATTTCATTGTGGACCTCCCTGCATCCCGAGGCCATACGGTCATTCTCATGATTGTGGATCGGTTTTCCAAAATGTGCCACTGTGTTCCTCTCAAGAAGTTACCCTCTGCACAAGAGTTGGCCTCGATTTTTGCCAGGGAGGTCTTCCGGTTGCACGGTTTGCCCAAGGAGATTGTGTCGGATCGGGGGAGTCAGTTTGTGTCCAGGTTCTGGCGCGCCTTTTGCTCCCAGTTGGGGATTCATCTCTCTTTCTCCTCGGCCTACCACCCTCAGTCCAATGGGGCCGCAGAACGATCCAATCAGGCCTTGGAGCAATTCCTTCGTTGCTATGTCTCCGATCACCAAGACAATTGGGTTGACCTCCTGCCTTGGGCTGAGTTTGCCAGGAACACGGCGGTGAACTCTTCCTCTGGGACGTCTCCCTTCATGGCCAATTATGGGTTCCAACCTGCCGTGTTACCGGAGGTATTCTCTCCCCAGGATATTCCGGCTGTGGAGGATCACCTTTCCGTCCTACGTGCTTCTTGGGTACAGATCCAGAGGTCCCTTGAGGTCTCTGCGCAGCGCCAGAAACTCCAGGCTGATCGCAGACGAGCGCCCGCTCCTTCCTACCAGGTCGGAGACCGCGTATGGTTGTCCACCCGCAACCTCAACCTTCGAGTGCCCACTCCCAAGCTGGCGCCTCGCTTTGTTGGTCCCTTCCGAGTGCTTCGCAGGGTAAACCCGGTAGCCTATGCCCTTGCGCTTCCTCCTGGCATGCGGATCTCCAACGTGTTTCATGTCTCCCTGTTGAAGCCACTGGTGTGTAATCGTTTCACTTCCTCGATTCCTCGGCCTCGTCCGGTCCAAGTGGGCAATCGTGAGGAGTATGAGGTGAGCAATATCCTGGACTCACGCCTGGTCCGCGGCCGGGTGCAGTTTTTGGTCCATTGGCGTGGTTATGGTCCAGAGGAGCGTTCCTGGGTTCCCTCCGCAGATGTCCATGCTCCTGTCTTGCTCCGAGCCTTCCACGCACGCTTCCCTCAGAAACCGTTCCTTACTCCGCGGAGGAGGGGCCCTTGAGGGGGAGGTACTGTCATGGTCTTACCTCCTTGCTGTTCCCTTCGTTTGACATGTGCTGGCGGCCATCTTGGTTTCTGGGTTTTCTTGTAGCCTCCCACCCTGCGGCTCCTCCTTCCCACTGGGAGGAGCTGGATGCCTAGCTCATATATATAGGAGGTCTGTGGCTTCAGTTCCTTGCTTGGTCCTCCTGTGTTCACATGCTTCCAAGACTGCTGCTGCTTCTGGTTCCTGATTCCGGCTTCGTCTGACTACCCCGTTGGTTCCTGATTCCGGCTTCGTCTGACTACCCCGTTGGTTCCTGATTCCGGCTTCGTCTGACTACCCCGTTGGTTCCTGATTCCGGCTTCGTCTGACTACCCCGTTGGTTCCTGTTCCTGGCTTCGTCTGACTACCCTTCTGGTTCCTGACCTCTGTCTCCGCAAGACCCTGCTTCGGTTTAGCCATCCGTTCGGACTTTGCTACGGCTTGCTCTTCAATAAAACCTTCTTATTTTCCACTTATCTCTTGTTGTACGTCTGGTTCATGGTTCCATGACACTTTCGCACTCGCGTTTTGAGCGGATCTGTCATGGACGGGTCTGTTTAGATAATACAACCGTCTGCATCCATTCAGAATGGACGGTTGCATTATCTTTAACATAGCCAAGACGGATCTGTCTTGAACACCATTGAAAGTCAATGGAGGACGGATCCGTTTTCTATTGTACCAGATTGTGTCAGTAAAAAAGGAACCATCCCATTGACTTACATTGTGTGCCAGGCTCAGTTTCATCAGACGGACACCAAAACGCTGCAAGCAGCATTTTGGTGTCCGTCTCCAAAGCGGAATGGAGACTGAACTGATGAATTCTGATGCATTTTGAGTGGATCCTTTTCTATTCAGAATGCATTAGAAATGTGATGGCCCTGAACGGATCACAGAAACGGAAACCAAAACGCGAGTGTGAAAGTGGACTAAGCTGTGCACCAGGCACAGCTCAGCAGGGAGTGTGTCAGAATGCCTCTATCTATCTATCTCTCACTCTCTCTATATATATATATATATATATATATATATATATACAGTACAGACCAAAAGTTTGGACACACCTTCTTATTCAAAGAGTTTTCTTTATTTTCATGACTATAAAAAATTGTAGATTTACACTGAAGACATCAAAACTATGAATTAACACATGTGAAACAACTGAAAATATGTCATATTCTAGGTTCTTCAAAGTAGCCACATTTTGCTTTGATTACTGCTTTGCACACTCTTGGCATTCTCTTGATGAGCCTGAAATGGTTTTCACTTAGCAGGTGTGCCCTGTCAGGTTTAATAAGTGGGATTTCTTGCCTTATAAATGGGGTTGGGACCATCAGTTGCATTGTGGAGAAGTCAGGTGGATACACAGCTGATAGTCCTACTGAATAGACTGTTAGAATTTGTATTATGGCAAGAAAAAAGCAGCTAAGTAAAGAAAAACGAGTGGCCATCATTACTTTAAGAAATGAGGGTCAGTCAGTCCAAAAAATTGGGAAAACTTTGAAAGTGTCCCCAAGTGCAGTCACAAAAACCATCAAGCGCTACAAAGAAACTGGCTCACATGCGGACCGCCCCAGGAAAGGAAGACCAAGAGTCACCTCTGCTGCGGAGGATAAGTTCATCCGAGTCACCAGCCTCAGAAATCGCAGGTTAACAGCAGCTCAGATTAGAGACCAGGTCAATGCCACACAGAGTTCTAGCAGCAGACACATCTCTAGAACAACTGTTAAGAGGAGACTGTGTGAATCAGGCCTTCATGGAATATCTGCTAGGAAACCACTGCTAAGGACAGGCAACAAGCAGAAGAGACTTGTTTGGGCTAAAGAACACAAGGAATGGACATTAGACCAGTGGAAATCTGTGCTTTGGTCTGATGAGTCCAGAAAAGGTGAACGGATAGACTCTAGATGCCTGGTTCCCGTGAAGCATGGAGAAGGAGGTGTGATGGTGTGGGGGTGCTTTGCTGGTGACACTGTTGTGGATTTATTCTAAATTGAAGGCATACTTAACCAGCATGGCTACCACAGCATCCAGGGCCGTCTTTACCAAGGGGCAAAAGGGGCAGCTGCCCCGGGCCAGTTGCTCCTGGGGGGCCCAAGGCAGCTGCCTCTTGAGCCCTGCTAGCCACTGCCCCGGGTGTCAGGCTGTCAGCTACACAGGGGGTGGTGCCATGCCATGCCTGCCGGCACTCCAGCCAGCGTACTGTGTCTGTGAGAGCTGTGATCTAGGACCTTAATGACATAATCACCATGTGACCAGTAACCTAGCAATATTACTGGTCACATGGCTATGAGGTCATCACAGGTCCTAGCAGGAGCGTTGCTGCAGGAGAAGTTTGCCTTATCTGTGGAGCTTTTTTTTGTGAAGATTACATCAGAAAAAGGTGACAGGGGCTGTTATGCTAATATACTGTAAACTACTGTATAGTGGGGTGCTGTATACTGTGTGGGGGACTTTATACTGTGGGGGGCTGTATACTGTGTGGGGGTCTGTATACTCTGTGGGGCTGTATAATGTAGGGGGGCTGTATACTGTGGGGGGGGGCTCTATACTGTGTGGGGCTGCATACTGTGTGGGGGCCTGTATACTGTGTGGGGGGCTGTATACTGTGTGGGGGGGCTGTATACTGTGTGGGGGGGCTGTATTGTGTGGGGGCCTGTATAGTGTGGGGGGCCTGTATAGTCTGTGGGGGCTGTATAGTGTGGGGGGCTGTATACTGTGTGGGGGGCTGTATACTGTGTGGGGGGCTGTATACTGTGTGGGGCCTGTATAGTGTGGGGGGGCCTGTATAGTGTGGGGGGGCTGTATAGTGTGGGGGGCCTGTATAGTGTGGGGGGCCTGTATACTGTATACTGTGGGTGCTGTATAGTGTGGAGTGCTATACTGCTGTACTGTATAGTGGGGGGGCTATATCATGTATAGTTTGGGGTGCTGTATACTGTGAGGTGCTATATTGCTCTACTGTATACTGTGAGGTGTTGTATACTGTGGGGTGCTGTATACTGTGGGCTGCTATACTGCTCTACTATATACTGTGGGGTACTGTATAGTGTGGGGTGCTATACTGCATACTGTGTGGTGCTGTATACTATAGGGTGCTAAACTGCATACTGTGGGGTGCTGGGGTGCACTGTAACACTAGGGTGAGCCGAGCCCTGGTCTCCTTCCTGCAGAGCGGTGCCCACTTCCAGCCTGAGCCCAGCTGCCCAGAGAACTGATCCTGAGCCGCTGGAGTCTTCAGAACTGGAAGTATTTACAGTCATTCACTGGACTCTACCAGGTGTGTGGATTTTTTGTGTGTGTTTTGTGGTGGAGGGCGTGATTGCTTGCTAGGGTGTGGGAAGGCGGGATCCAGGGGGCCCAATTAAATTTTTGCCCAGGGTCCCATCAATATTACAGACGGCCCTGACAGCATCTTGCAGCGGCATGCTATTCCATCCGGTTTGCGTTTAGTTGGACCATCATTTATTTTTCAAGAGGACAATGACCCCAAACACACCTCCAGGCTGTGTAAGGGCTATTTGACCACGAAGGAGAGTGATGGGATGCTGCGCCAGATGACCTGGCCTCCACAGTCACCGGACCTGAACCCAATCGAGATGGTTTGGGGTGAGCTGGACCGCAGAGTGAAGGCAAAAGGGCCAACAAGTGCTAAGCATCTCTGGGAACTCCTTCAAGACTGTTGGAAGACCATTTCAGGTGACTACCTCTTGAAGCTCATCAAGAGAATGCCAAGAGTGTGCAAAGCAGTAATCAAAGCAAAAGTGTACTTTGAAGAACATAGAATATGACATATTTTCAGTTGTTTCACACTTTTTTGTTATGTATATAATTCCACATGTGTTAATTCATAGTTTTGATGCCTTCAGTGTGAATCTACAATTTTCATAGTCATGAAAATAAAGAAAACTCTTTGAATGAGAAGGTGTGTCCAAACTTTTGGTCTGTACTGTATATATATTGGTGGTCGAGGCTTTAAATATTTTCCACCTTCCCACTACATTGTATGCAACTGTAAATGGTGCCAATAGAAAGAAAAACTTGTCCCGCAAAAAACAAGTTCTCATACGGCTATGTGAATGGAAAAATTAAAAAGTTATGGCTTTGGGACGGCTGGGAGAAAAACATTTAAATGTCTGAACACTATAAAATATTGTTAAAATTTTCCTGCACAGTGAATGCTGTAACAGAAAAAAAACAATAAAAACATGTGATTTGCCATTTTTTTTATCTCCTTGCCCCCCCAAAAAAGTTGTGTAAACGTGATCAAACAGTTGAATATACCCCAAAAATGGTACCAATAAAAACTACAGTTTGTCCTGCAAAAAACAAGCCCTCATACAGCTTTGTAGACCGAACTATAAAAAAAATGAGTGTCAGAATATGGTGTTGCAAAAAAATTTTTTTTTCCCCAAAGGTTTTTATTTTTTAAGAGTAATAAAACAAAATAAAAACTATACAAATTTGGTATCACTGTAATCATATTGACACGGAATAAGCACGTCATGTCATTTTTAGCATACAGTGAACACTAATCTCAAAACCCCCAAAAACTTGGTGGAATTGTGGGTTTTCTTCAATTTTACCCCTCAAAGAATTTTTTTCCCGTTTTTCACTACAAAACATGGTAAATTAAATGGTGCCATTAAAAATGGCATCTTGTCCCACAAATATAAGCCCTCTTATGGCTGTATGATCGGAAAAATAAAAAAGTTATGGCTATTGGAATGTTAGGAGGAAAAACTAAAAATGCAAAATGAAAATAGGCACAGTCCTGAAGGGGTTACGGGAGACAATTGAGATAAGCTTCACCAAATTTATTCTGCTATTTGGATTATTTTGGTATGTTGTTGTAAATTTGTGTGAGACAGGGCCACAAACCATTAAGACACCTTGTTGTATCCTCATGCCTCCATGACAAGGCTTACTAATTTAAAAACTAACAAAAAGACCACTATTCGGTGAGAAGGAATACTGCATACATTGTAATCACATATGCGAACTCTCACATGATTGTGGAATAGCTGTTACACGCATTTTCAAGATGGTAATCAGAATTTGAAACTCGTTTGAAAGCCACTAGAATACATGATGAAATTCTGAAATTAATCTCCGTACACTTCCAACGCTGTTTTCCGCATTTCCCACAAAGTTGATCTGATTATAGATTCACTGTTTGGGGAATGTGTTTTTTTTCCAGAATCTTCCATGACTGTATTCAATTATAACGGCATTTTGTCAGATTATACTTTAATCTTTGGTGCCAGTTCATGAAAACATACAGCATATTGAAAGGACAGATAACAGCCCCATCGTCCACATATGGACATACTATAGATGCTTCAGCTTTGTGGGAGGCAAAAGCCAAACTAGACGGTTATTACACACAAGCTCATTCTAAACAGATGTTGAGGCATTGGATTGAAATGCCTCAAAGCAGAGCCATAGCTGTACGTCTTGTCTTCATATAAAAAGTGTTTAAAACTTTTGTGGCTTGGCGATAAAGATCATTTAATGGATCTAATTGCATCTTCAAAACCGAGGAAGGAATTTATGAAGGCTACAGATGTAGATAGGTTTCTGAAGAGTAAAGTCGTTGTGCATAACGTTGGTTTCTTGAGAGGAGGCTATTGGTGACCTGGGGGAGTATGGACTCTGTGCCTCCCACTCCATACACCTCCTTACACCTGGTCTATCAATCAATCTAACACTAATACCTATTCTGTTCATAAGCAAATTATGATGGGTGGTATTACTCTTTAATATCCTCAAATAAAGTAAGATTTTACTACATTTCTTGCATTTTTCAAGCGTTTGCAGTACAGTAATATTATGGCTCTATGTAAATTCACTCTTTGTATATGTAAAAACAAACATATATTATTCACATATAGGCAGGTAATATATAATAAAAACAAATTGCCTTTAAAACCCTACTCCAACCCCTACAATAGCCAATTATGCTCACTTGATTTATTAGGATATGCCTCATTTTAGGACTTCAATTCGCATTGGATACATTCTAGGTTAAATTTATGAGACTGCTGGGACTACTCTTACATTACTCCCAACCCCAAAACCTCAATAATTTTTTTTTTCAAATAATATGGTCAAAGTGTGGTTGCCAAAGCTTTATGCACAGAACATGTAAGAAAAAAATTGTCCTGAACTAAAAGTTAACCCAAACCTGCAAGAAAATATTCTGTATGCGGCGTCACTGCCCCATGCAGAGGGCATATAGGTACAAACTCCTCCACTCCTGAACCCGCACTTGTTGAAGGTAAGAAGAGGCCTCACCATTCTTACTGGTACAAACATTTATTGCCTTCTTGAACCCTCCGCTAACTCCTTTAATAGTCAACAGTGCTTCATGCAAATCGTAATCCCCTGGATAATTTTAATTTAGAAAACATACTGAAACATTATAAGCATTACTGTACTTGATCATGGAACATCTATCACCATCACTAGGTGGACATGGACTTCATTTTTACAGTGAATCTCCACTTTTTTTTATCATTATGTTGGTTTTAGATCCCAAAGTCTGCACTGGCCATTTTCCTAAGATATCTTCATAGCGGTCAAAGTTTTGCTTTTCTCCACGATCCCAGCATAGACAAATCTCCAAGATCTATAAAGATATTTGAAGAAATCGCAGAGGACAAACTTGTGAAATGGTTTTGATTACACAAAAAAAACTAAACAAAAAACAAACATAAATGATCTTCCATGTGGTCATTCACTTTACAATTAGCAATTACAACCACACAGTCAGGTAACCCTCATAACTCAGGTTACAACAGGAACTGCCTTTTTATCCTCTTCTAAAAAAGAAAAGAAAAGAATAACAATTATAGAAGCATAATTATATTCTACTTTTACGCAGTTAAAATTGCATAAATGTGACAACCAAGTTACTAAATGCATTTCACATAATTATACAGCTCTCACAATAGCACGGTTTCCACTATATTGTTCTTCTTTATTGCACACAAAGCATTGCCATAGCAGTGCACCATCACAACCGCTATGTTTGACTGTCGGTTTGATGTTTTTATTTTACAATGATGTAGGTATTTGATTTATGCAACACATAATGAGGCTGATTGATGCCAGGGGCGGACTAAGAACTTAAAATGGCCCCATGTTGTAGAAGGTTCAACACTGACAAAAGACGGGACAACACAAGTAGGCAGAGACAACACAAGTAGGCAGGGACAACACAAGTAGGCAGGGACAACACAAGTAGGCAGGGACAACACAAGTAGGCAGGGACAACACAAGTAGGCAGGGACAACACAAGTAGGCAGAGACAACACAAGTAGGCAGAGACAACACAAGTAGGCAGGGACAACACAAGTAGGCAGGGACAACACAAGTAGGCAGGGACAACACAAGTAGGCAGAGACAACACAAGTAGGCAGGGACAACACAAGTAGGCAGGGACAACACAAGTAGGCAGAGACAACACAAGTAGGCAGGGACAACACAAGTAGGCAGAGACAACACAAGTAGGCAGGGACAACACAAGTAGGCAGAGACAACACAAGTAGGCAGGGACAACACAAGTAGGCAGGGACAACACAAGTAGGCAGAGACAACACAAGTAGGCAGAGACAACACAAGTAGGCAGGGACAACACAAGTAGGCAGAGACAACACAAGTAGGCAGGGACAACACAAGTAGGCAGAGACAACACAAGTAGGCAGAGACAACACAAGTAGGCAGGCCCTGCAACACCATAATGCAGCACAAAATACCACCCCAGGTGAAGCAGATTTCACAGTGTGGCACAAAATACTTTTTTTTTTTTTTTTAGCACAAGGCGTGACATAACAAAATATGAAAAAGTTAAAGCGTCTGAAGACTTTCTGAATGCACAGTATACAGTATATACAGTCACATATTTGCATGTGTACAAAGCAGAACAGACAGACCACCAAGCAGTCCCTCAGTTAAGCAATCAGTCCATTTAAAGAAACAGGCAGCCAATCTAAGGGTATGGCCAGATGGGGAGGCTGTGACATGGCTGAGGTGTGGCTGCGTTCAGGCGAGAACTATTCTACTAATTCATTAGAGATAGATTGGATATTTTGTGTTCACTGTTAATGGCTGCAGAATACAGAGTACACAGTTCATCCTCCTATGCGAGTCTGTTTTTAAAGTTGTTTTCTGATTCAGACCGTGTTATGTCAGATTGCAGAGGGGTCCTTATCACGGGACAGCTGTTTGCTGTCGGGGAATGACAAGGTCCATGCATACTCGTCATGCTACTGCCGATAGCGGCACTTATCTTTAGCTAATGCATAGGGGCCCCCTTTTTAACTAAGCATATTGGAACAAGCAATTCGCTTCTTTATGAGTATGAGGCTACATGCAAAAGACAGGGATTAAAAATGAACACAATGTAATTTTTTCATGGCCATTTTTCAACCAATTGTGCTTCCATTTTCTGTCTTGTCTGTTTTTATTGGCTATTTTGCATCTGTTTTTCATGGCTGTTGAAAATGACCATGAAAAACGGATGAATTTCATTGTTTATTTTTTTAAATAAAGATCCCAATGACTGCAGTGCCCTTGGTTCACATAATGTTCCCCATCTGCCCTAATGTCCCCAATAGTGGCCCCCATCTGTAATAATGTCCCCCATAGTGACCCCATCTGTACTAATGTCGCCCATAGTGGCCCCCATCTTTAATAATGTCCCCCATAGTGGCCCCCATCTGTGATAATGTCCCCCATAGTGGTCTCCAGATAAATTGGCATGCCTAGGGTGTTTGGCACCTAGGGTGGGTCCTTTCTTTGGCACCCCATCCCCATACTTAAAAAAATTGTGACACCTCACAATAGCATTGCCCTCAATGTACAACCTTGAAAGTCGTTATGTCCAGATATGTGCCCCCTAATAAAATCCACATTGTGCCCCCTCACGGTAGGTATGCCCATATTGTGCCGCCCCTTAACCCCTTAAGGACCCTGCCATATTTCACCTTAAGGACCAGGAAATTTTTTGCAAATCTGACATGTGTCTCTTTATGTGGTGATAACTTTAAAACGCTTTTACTTATCCAGGTCATTCTGAGATTGTTTTCTCATATTGTACTTCATGACACTGGCAAAATTGAGTAAAAAAAATGAATTTAAAAATAGTTATTACTTTATATTCCCCAAAGTCTACTACATGTTTGTATCATTTTGTGAATGCCATTTTATGTTTTGGGGACATTAGAAGGCTTAGAAGTTTAGAAGCAAATTTCCAAAACCCACTTTTTAACTTCCTCACGACCGCCGTACGCAGGATTGCGTCTTCGCGGCGGTCGTGCTCTTCTGAGTGGACGCGCCGGTGCGTCCTCTCGCGAGACGCGAGATTTCCGGGTATGCCGGCCCGCGCATGCGCATCGCGGGCCGGCAAAATTCAAAGAAGAAGTTCGTCATCAACCTGCCGGCCACGATCATTGGCTGGCAGGTTGATGATTTTCAAAAAATCCAATCAGCAGCCATTTAACCCCACATATTAGTAAATATGATGGGGTTATATGGCTGCTGTGCTCCTCTGCTCCTTCTTTTGGTCGGTTGCTTCCAGGAGAGGAGCAGAGGAGCACATCATCACTGTGAGTACCCACTACAGTACACTTAGCCCCCAGATCACCTCCCAGCACCCAATTAACCCTTTGATCACCCCTTCTTGCCCCTGTCAATCACTAGTGAAAAGGAAAAAAAGTGATCAGTGCAAACTGTCACTTTTTTTTTTTTCACTGGTATTGACCGTTAGGTTTTAGGTATAGTTTAGGTCCCTTGGTTAGGTAGTTAGCGATCAGTTAGCGCCCAGCCCACCGCACCGCAGTCCGTTATTCGCTGATTAGCGTATCGCTAATCAGCATTTGTACTTTTATAGTATCTGAAAGTGATCAAAACTGATCACGGTCAGATCTATAATAGTACTAGTGTCACTTTAGTTCGCCCTCCACCCAAAACGCAGTGTTTGCCCGATCAGGCCTGATCGGTCGCCCACACGTGCGTTCGCCCACGCCCGCCCCACCGCAGTGACAAAAATATTTTTTTTTTTTGATCACTGCACATTCACTTTACACGCACTGCGGCGATAAAAAAATCAGTTTTGATATTTTTTATCAACCGCAGCGGCCTCCGGTACTTCGCTAGCCTCCCCTTTGTAAGACAGGCTTGCTTTTTTTTCTTGGGTAGTCTCAGGGAATACCCCTAAATTTAGTTGCCCACATGTCTAACAGGGGGTATTCCTCTGAAGAGGCCTACAGGCTTCTGACCCAGTCGGATGAGGAGTGGGAACCCTCATCTGATGAATCAGCGGGAATAACCTGTAGAAAGCAGTGGCTCTCTGACCCAAAGTTCGGACGAGGAGGTTGAGGTCCCTGATAGCAGCAGGCGTACCCGGCCCCGTGTCGCTAGACCGCAGGTTGCGCAGGATCCGCTTCAAGAGCAGCAGAGTGGGGCTGGTGCTGTCGGATTACGTGGTGAGGCATACACCAGCAGCCCAGCCCTTCCTGGACCTAGTACCAGCACTGCCGTACAACCTGGTGAAGTAGCGAGCACCAGAAGGGCAGTTGAAGCTGGTACGGTGGCACGTGCAGTAGTGACCCCGTCGCAGCCACCGCAAAGACGTGCCCGTAGAGCCCCTAGAATCCCAGAGGTGCTGGCAAACCCTGATTGGCAGTCCCCAACTTCAGCCGCACCCGTAGTTTTCCCTTTCACTGCCCAGTCTGGAGTTCGGGTTGAGACAGCTCAGATCGGTTCGGCCCTGGGATTTTTTGAGCTGTTCTTGACTGCGGAGCTTTTAGACTTAGTTGTGGCCGAAACAAACAGATATGCCACACAATTTATAACCGCTAACCCGGGAAGCTCTTATGCCCAGCCTTTCCGGTGGAAACCAGTCCAAGTTTCCGAAATTAAAACTTTTCTGGGCCTCCTCCTCAACATGGGCCTGACAAAAAAGCATGAATTGCGGTCATATTGGTCCATGAACCCAATTCATCACATGCCCATGTTCTCTGCTGCTATGTCCAGGACACGATTTGAGACCATCCTGCGTTTCCTGCACTTTAGTGATAACAGCACCTCCCGTCCCAGGGGCCACCCTGCTTTTGACCGGCTCCACAAAATTCGGCCCCTCATAGACCATTTCAACCTGAAATTTGCAGATATTTATACCCCAGAGCAAAACATCTGCGTAGACGAGTCCCTTATACATTTTACCGGGCGCCTTGGCTTCAAACAATACATCCCAAGCAAGCGCGCCCGGTATGGGGTCAAATTGTATAAGCTCTGTGAAAGGGCCACAGGCTATACCCACAAATTTCGGGTCTATGAGGGAAAAGATCAGACCCTGGAGCCGGTCGGTTGCCCTGACTACCTGGGGAGCAGTGGGAAGACAGTTTGGGACTTGGTGTCACCCTTATTCGGCAAGGGGTACCATCTTTATGTGGACAATTTCTACACAAGTGTGGCCCTCTTTAGGCATTTGTTTCTAGAACGGATTGGCGCCTGTGGTACCGCGCGAACTAGTCGCGCGGGCTTCCCCCAACGGCTCGTTAGCACCCGTCTTGCAAGGGGGCAGAGGGCCGCACTGTGTAACGAAGAACTGCTCGCGGTGAAATGGAGAGACAAGCGTGACGTTTACATGCTCTCCTCCATTCACGCAGACACGACAATACAAATTGAGCGAGCAACCCGTGTCATTGAAAAGCCCCTCTCAGTCCACGACTATAACCTCCACATGGGAGGGGTCGACTTCAATGACCAGATGTTGTCTCCGTATTTAGTTTCCCGACGCACCAGACGCTGGTATAAGAAGGTGTCTGTATATTTAATTCAATTGGCTCTGTACAATAGTTTTGTTCTCTACAGTAAGGCTGGGAGAACTGGATCCTTCCTCAAATTTCAGGAAGAGATCATCGCGAACCTCCTGTATCCAGGAGGTTCCGTGGCCCCATCCACCAGTGTAGTTAGCCGTCTACACGAGCGACACTTCCCCAGTGTCGTTGCTGGTACCTCAAACCGACCGCCACCCCGAAAAAAATGTCGTGTCTGTAGCAGGAGTGGAATAAGGCGTGACACCCGCTATTTCTGTCCTGACTGTCCAGACCACCCTGCCCTATGCTTTGGAGAGTGTTTCCGGAAGTACCACTCACAGGTACACTATTAGCATAGGGATCATCTCACCAGGATAGGCACACAGGGCTATTAGGGCCCATTCACTCACAGCTGCTGCAAACGTCTCCTTTCACATGGGACAAAGTGCATAACGCACTTCGCCACATCTTTGGGCGATTTGCGCTTTGCACATTGTCCCATGGGGAAGGAGAGGTTTGTTCTATAAAGGTAAAAAAACAAAAAAAAAACAAAAAAAAAAAAACAGGTAAGCAAACAGGTTAATGTTTAGTTCCAAAAGTTAAAGTTATATGTTCTGTTCCAAAGTTAATAAAATTATTGCGTTGTGGCCTGGTTTTTTCTTTTTTTTTTTTTTTTTGTTTTTTTACCTTCCAGGTGGACCAACCGATCGACCAGCTGCAGCACCGATGTGCATTCTGACAGAAGCATTGCGCTGCTGTCAGATTACACGCAAGTCGGTGTATGCGGCGCTGCAAGACGGGATTTTCTCCTCTGCAGTGACAGATACGTTTGCCGAGGCATACGAGCTGAGGAGGAGGCGGCGTTCCTATGCTTTGGCAAGCACTTTGTATATATATATATATATATAAAAAAAAATCCCGGCAATGATTTATTCATCCACATCGATTGATGCGAATGGAGAAATCTGGTTTGCCAGGGCATACGAGCTAAGTGGGTATGGATGTAGGGCGGAGCTCCTATGTCCTGGCAGACGCCTTTCCCCTCCATTTTTGGCAGAGATTTTTTCATCCACATTGATCGATGCGAATGAAGAAATCTGTGCCGTTCATTTTTTTCTTTCAGCCCAGAGGCTGAACGGAAAAAAAAATCTCATTACCTGTATGCTCAATATAAGGAGGATAGCAGAAACTCCTAATGCTGGCCATACATGTAATGATTGCGGAGACCCTCAAATGCCAGGGCAGTACAAACACCCCACAACTGACCCCATTTTGGAAAGAAGACACCCCAAGGTATTTGCTGAGGGGCATATTGAGTCCATGAAAGATTGAAATTTTTGTCCTAAGTTAGCGGAAAGTGAGACTTTGTGAGAAAAAACAAAAAAAAAATCAATTTCCGCTAACTTATGCGAAAAAAAAAAAATTCTATGAACTTGCCAGGCCCCTCATTGGATACCTTGGGGTGTCTTCTTTCCAAAGTGGGGTCACATGTGGGGTATTTATACTGCCCTGGCTTTTTAGGGGCCCTAAAGCGTGAGAAGAAGTCTGGGATCCAAATGTCTAAAAATGCCCTCCTAAAAGGAATTTGGGCACCTTTGCGCATCTAGGCTGCAAAAAAGTGTGACACATCTGGTATCGCCGTACTCAGAAGAAGTTGGGGAATGTGTTTTGGGGTGTCATTTTACATATACCCATGCTGGGTGAGATAAATATCTTGGTCAAATGCCAACTTTGTATAAAAAAATGGGAAAAGTTGTCTTTTGCCAACATATTTCTCTCACCCAGCATGGGTATATGTAAAATGGCACCCCAAAACACATTCCCCAACTTCTCCTGAGTACGGCGATACCAGATGTGTGACACTTTTTTGATGCCAAGGTGGGCAAAGGGGCACATATTCCAAAGTGCACCTTTCGGATTTTGCAGGCCATTTTTTACACATTTTGATTGCAAAGTTCTTCTCACACATATGGGCCCCTAAATTGCCAGGGCAGTATAACTACCCCACAAGTGACCCCATTTTGGAAAGAAGACACCCCAAGGTATTCTGTGAGGGGCATGGTGAGTTCCTAGAATTTTTTATTTTTTGTCGCAAGTTAGTGGAATATGAGACTTTGTAAGAAAAAATAAAAAAATAAAAATCATCATCATTTTCCGCTAACTTGTGACAAAAAAAAAAAAATTCTAGGAACTCGCAGTGCCCCTCATTGAATACCTTAGGGTGTCTTCTTTCCAAAATGGGGTCACTTGTGGGGTAGTTATACTGCCCTGGCAATTTAGGGGCCCATATGTGTGAGAAGAACTTTGCAATCAAAATGTGTAAAAAATGGCCTGCAAAATCCGAAAGGTGCACTTTGGAATATGTGCCCCTTTGCCCACCTTGGCAGCAAAAAAGTGTGACACATCTGGTATCGCCGTACTCAGGAGAAGTTGGGGAATGTGTTTTGGGGTGTCATTTTACATATACCCATGCTGGGTGAGAAAAATATCTTGGTCAAATGCCAACTTTGTATATAAAAATGGGAAAAGCTGTCGTTTGCCAAGATATTTCTCTCACCCAGCATGGGTATATGTAAAATGACACCCCAAAACACATTCCCCAACTTCTCCTGAGTACGGCGATACCAGATGTGTGACACTTTTTTGATGCCAAGGTGGGCAAAGGGGCGCATATTCCAAAGTGCACCTTTCGGATTTCACCGGTCATTTTTTACAGATTTTGATTGCAAAGTACTTCTCACACATATGGGCCCCTAAATTGCCAGGGCAGTATAACTACGCCACAAGTGACCCCATTTTGGAAAGAAGACACCCCAAGGTATTCTGTGAGGGGCATGGTGAGTTCCTAGAATTTTTTATTTTTTGTCGCAAGTTAGTGGAATATGAGACTTTGTAAGGAAAAAAGAGAAAAAAAAAAAATCATCATTTTCCGCTAACTTGTGACAAAAAATAAAAAATTCTAGGAACTCGCAGTGACCCTCACGGAATACCTTGGGATGTCTTTTTTCCAAAATGGGTCACTAGTGGCGTAGTTATACTGCCCTGGCAATTTAGGGGCCCATATGTGTGAGAAGTACTTTGCAATCAAAATCTGTAAAAAATGACCGGTGAAATCCGAAAGGTGCACTTTGGAATATGCGCCCCTTTGCCCACCTAGGCTGCAATAAAGTGTCACACATGTGGTATCGCCGTACTCAGGAGAAGTTGGGGAATGTGTTTTGGGGTGTCATTTTACATATACCCATGCTGGGTGAGAAAAATATATTGGTCAAATGCCAACTTTGTATAAAAAAATGGGAAAAGTTGTCTTTTGCCAAGATATTTCTCTCACCCAGCATGGGTATATGTAAAATGACACCCCAAAACACATTCCCCAACTTCTCCTGAGTACGGCGATACCACATGTGTGACACTTTTTTGCTGCCAAGGTGGGCAAAGGGGCACATATTCCAAAGTGCACCTTTCGGATTTCACCGGTCATTTCTTACACATTTTGATTGCAAAGTTCTTCTCACACATTTGGGCCCCTAAATTGCCAGGGCAGTATAACTACCCCACAAGTGACCCCATTTTGGAAAGAAGACACCCCAAGGTATTCTGTGAGGGGCATGGTGAGTTCCTAGAATTTTTTATTTTTTGTCGCAAGTTAGTGCAATATGAGACTTTGTAAGAAAAAAAAAAAAAATCATCATCATTTTCCGCTAACTTGTGACAAAAAATAAAAAGTTCTATGAACTCACTATGCCCATCAGCGAATACCTTAGGGTGTCTACTTTCCGAAATGGGGTCATTTGTGGGGGTTTTCTATTGTCTGGGCATTGTAGAACCTCAGGAAACATGACAGGTGCTCAGAAAATCAGAGCCGTTTCAAAAAGCGGAAATTCACATTTTTGTACCATAGTTTGTAAATGCTATAACTTTTACCCAAACCATTTTTTTTTTGCCCAAACATTTTTTTTTTATCAAAGACATGTAGAACTATAAATTTAGCGAAAAATTTATATATGGATGTCGTTTTTTTTGCAAAATTTCACAGCTGAAAGTGAAAAATGTCATTTTTTGGCAAAAAAATTGTTACATTTTGATTAATAACAAAAAAAGTAAAAATGTCAGCAGCAATAAAATACCACCAAATGAAAGCTCTATTAGTGAGAAGAAAAGGAGGTAAAATTCATTTGGGTGGTAAGTTGCATGACCGAGCGATAAACGGTGAAAGGAGTGTAGTGCCGAAGTGTAAAAAGTGGCCTGGTCATGAAGGGGGTTTCACCTAGAGGGGCTGAAGTGGTTAAGGACCAGTTCAGGTCTGAAGTCACTTTGTGAGGCTTACATAATAGAAACCACCCAAAAGTGACCACATTTTAGAAACTACACCCCTCAAGGTATTCAAAACTAATTTTACTAACTTTTCTAACCCTTTAGGTGTTCCGCAAGAATTCATGGAAAATGGAGATGAAATTTCAGAATTTCCCTTTTTTTGCCAGATTTTCCATTTTAATATTTTTTTTCCCACTAACAAAGCAAGGGTTAACAGCTAAAAAAAACTCAATATTTATTGCCCTGATTCTGTAGTTTACAGAAACACCCTATTTGTGGTCGTAAACTGCTGTACGGGCACACGGCATTGCGCGGAAGGAAAGGAACACCATATGGTTTTTGGAAAGTAGATTTTACTGGGATAATTTTAAGCTGCCATATCACATTTGAAGACCCCCTGATATACCCCTAGAGTAGAAACTCCAAAAAGTGACCCCATTTTAGAAACTACACCCCTCAAGTTTTACAAAACTGATTTTACAAACTTTGTTAACCCTTTAGGTGTTCCAGAAGAATTAATGGAAAATAGAGATGAAATTTCAGAATTTCACTTTTTTGGCAGATTTTTCATTGTAATCCTTTTTTTCCAGTTACAAAGCAAGGGTTAACAGCCAAACAAAACTCAATATTTATGGCCCTGATTCTGTAGTTTACAGAAACACCCAATATGTGGTCGTAAACTGCTGTACTGCGCAGAAGGAAAGGCACTCCATATGGCTTTTGGAAAGCAGATTTCAGTGGGATAATTTTAAGCTGCCATGTCACATTTGAAGGCTCCCCAGATGCACCCCTAGAGTAGAAACTCCCAAAAAATGACCCCATTTTGGAAATTACGGGATAAGGTGGCAGTTTTGTTGGTACTATTTTAGGGTTCATATGATTTTTGGTTGCTCTATAATACACTTTTTGTGAGGCAAGGTAACAAAAAATAGCTGTTTTGGCACCGTTTTAATTTTTTGTTATTTACAACATTCATTAGGTTAGATCATGTGGTATTTTTATAGAGCAGGTTGTTACGGATGCGACAATACCAAATATGACTACTTTTTTGGGTTGTTTGTTTTAGTTTTACATAACAAAGCATTTTTGAAAAAAACCCATTTTTTTGTGTCTCCACATTCTGAAAGCCGTATTTTTTTTTTTTCTTTTTTAAGCGGCCATTTTGTATAGGGGCTTATTTTTTTTGGGATGAGTTGATGGTTTGATTGGTACTATCATAGGGTGCATATGACTATTTGATTGCTTGCTATTACACTTTTTGTGATGTAAGGTGACAAAATATGGCTTTTTTTACACTGTTTAAAATGTTAATTTTTTTTATGGTATTCACCTGAGGGGTTTGTTCATGTGATATTTTTATAGAGCAGGTTATTACTGACGCGGCGATACCTAATATGTCAACTTTTTTTAATGTAAGTTTTACACAATTATATCATTTTTAAAACAAAAAAAAATTATGTTTTAGTGTCTCCATAGTTTGAGAGCCATAGTTTTTTCAGTTTTTAGGCGATCGTCTTAGGTAGGGTATCATTTTTGCAGGATGAGATGACGGTTTGATTGGCACTATTTTGGGGTGCATATGACTCTTTGATCGCTTGCTATTACACTTTTTGTGATGTAAGGTGACAAAAAATGGCTTTTTTTACACAGTTTTTATTTTTAGTTTTTTACGGTGGTCACCTGAGGGGTTAGATCATGTGGTATTTTTATAGAGCAGGTTGTTACAGACGCGGCGATACCTAATATGTCTACTTTTCTTTTTTTCCCTATTTTTTTACAATTTCTTTTTGGCAAAAGGATATATATAACTTTTTGGGGGAAAACTTTATTTTTGTAACTTTTATTTTTCACTTTATTTTTTGTCCCACTCTGGGATTTCAACTTTTGGGGGTCTGATCCCCTTTACAATGCATGACAATACTTCTGTATTGTCATGCATTCGCTGTAAGTGTATTACACACTGTAATACACTTACAGTCTTTCTGCCTGTGAAATCCAGGAGGCTGGATCTCACAGGCTCTCCCGGAAGGCAACCATAATGCCTAAGGAAGGCATCGTGCTGCCTTCCATGCCATTGGGTCCCCGTCACAGCAGCACGGGGACCCGATGGCTGCTTCCTCCCTGGATTTGCAGGGGTTAATGCCGCGGCATCGGTGATTTCACCAATGTCGGCGCATGCAGCAGGGGTCCGATCTGCTGCTGATCGGGCGAGCGCAGATCCTGCCCCTGCCCGATTACCATGACGTACATGTACTTCTCTGGTCCTTAAGTCGCGGCCATAGATGACGTACATGTACGTTATGGGTCCTTAATGGGTTAAAGTAATTATGTTTTCATTGTGCCACTTTAACAGTAGTATCCCTAGCAACCAATAGGAAAGTTACCTCCCCCTTACTATATAAGAACCTCCCCAGCAGCCCTTGTATGCAGTATTTTGCAGATCTGAGAGAGACAGCAGTGTTATTGCTGTGCTCTCTGCTTTCCTGTGTCATTACATTAGATAGTTAGTTAGTTAGTTAGCTTATATATATAATACAGATAGTTAGTGGGAGATAGTTGGTGTAGGTTAGATAGTGATATAGTGTTCTGCTGCCCATACATACATGCTACAGACATAGTGCTGTGATGTCACAACAATACATAGTGCTGTGATGTCACAACAATACATAGTGCACCAATCAGTAATATGTAGTCAGACCTGCTAAAATGTGAAGTTTCACGTATTGCACCAAAATATTTGCATCATTAGTGCCGATCAGTGGCGTAGGGATCACCATAGCAACGGCTATGGGGCCCTTTCGGGCCGCCTTCTGTTGATTATTATTATTATTATTTTTTACAAACACACTACACACAGGCCCGAGCCCAGTGGCGTAACTACCGGCGCCCGGCAGCGTGTGTAACAGTTTATTTTCAAGTTAGTTAAATATGATCGATTCTTAATGTTCAGGGCCCCAGCGGCGCCTGACCAGGCCCCCTCGCTAAAGTGATCTAATCTTATTGTCTCCTGATGTGTCTGGGATGTGAACCCACAACCTCCAATGTATCAGTGGCAAAGCATTTACCCTCCAAGCCATAAAGGCTGCATTGCAACTTATTGACAGCTGCCCAAACACACCCAGCACTGCTATATCTCTATATGACAGCTGTCCCGGCCTGCCGCAAGACGTCCTGAACCCCGGGGTAGTTGGCAACGAATAGCTTCACGACTAAGTTCAGGACATGTACCATGCTCAGCACGCTCAGCAGATTGGCACTGTTGTCGCACACCACTTTACCAACTGTCAAATTGAGCGGGGTTAGCCACTGATCGGCCTGTGATCGCAGAGTTGAAAGCAGTGCAGGACCAATGTGGCTCTTGGCTTCCAGGAACAACAGCCGCAGCACAGCATGGCAACGTCTTACCTCGCATGTCGAATAGTGATCGACAAACATTAGCTGGGATCGTTTGCGAACGCGAATGTGCATTTGTGCTCAAATGTTTGCAAACCGTGTGTTTGCAGCGGGCCCTATAGACTCGAATGGCAGGAGAACCTGAAAAACCTTCAGGTCATATTTTCAGTCACCAAATAATTACTAGAAGTGCACAAATAGTTCCACAACATGGACAGTGACATACCAGATATATTATTAGAATTTGCGATCTCCATTCATTATATTTTCTAACGCAAAATATCAGCAATGAAATTTTTGTGTATGCGCAAGCGCAAAATAGGCGCGGCCTACTACAGCAACTGGTTTCCATCAGACCGAAGTTGGATGTGATCAAAAAAGATGGTTGGCAACAATTTTTATAACGTTGAGGAAGAATTTCTAAATGTAAGTAATTTGACATTAAAGCAGTGTATTTGATTACATTTCACATGCATGTTAGAACAATTGCTGTATATGCAGATTGAGTGTTTAAAAAAAAGCGCCTTTGCAAAAATCCCTAATGATGCGATTTTTTTTTCCGCGGTACACACGACTTCACATTTTATAACGTCTAATGAGACATTAGTGATTGGTGCACTAAGTATTGTTGTGGGAACTTGCCAGTACAGGCCCGAAAAATTTGTCAATAGGCATTCACCTGACAGCACACAACTTTGTAGGATTCTGTGACTGGAGGGACATTAGGCGGTCAAAGGATAAAAATTTAACTGTCGGCCAGTACAGGCCACAAAAATTAGGCATTCAACGGACATAAAAGGCCTTTTATGCCGCTGTATTTACCTAAGACAAAGACCATGATTTGTTCTGGATGGTGGCGGATATTTGTAGGCTGTCATGAGGAAATTCAATCTAACGTGGTTGACTCGTCACATGTGTTGAATTCCTCCGAGATGCCTCATTCATTTTTAGAAATGTGAGGTAGTCCACACTGTCGAATGCGCTTATGGGTCACGATCCCCTCTGCTGCGCTGAACGTCCTTTTTGGACCAGTAGAAATTATTGGTTCCAATAGTGTTCGTCACTCTATGTAGATGCGGTAAAGCAGCGAAACTGCAAACAAATGCTGCACTACCTAGATGCACTATATAGAAAGTATATTATTGGTATATAACACCCCTGCTTCAATCAGTTTTTTTGGGGGGCAACTGGTAAATCACACCAGTAGAAATTATTTGTTCCAATAGCGTTTGTCACTCTGTGTAGATGCGGTAACGCAGCAAAACAGCAAACAACTGCTGCACAATACAATTGCACTATAATATACTTTCTATGTTAGAAAGTATATTATAAGGCTACTTTCACACTTGCGGCAGAGTGATCCGGCAAGCAGTTCCGTCACCAGAACTGCCTGCCGGATCCAACAAAACGTATGTCAACTGATTTGAAGGACTGATCAGTCTTAAAAAATTCCTGATCAGTCAGAAAAATGCATTGAAATGCCGGATCCGTCTTTCCGGTGTCAACCAGAAAATTGGATCCGGCATTTATTTTTTTTCACCTTTTTTTTTCGGTCTGTGCATGCGCAGACCGGAAGGACGGATCCGGTATTTTGAATGCCGGATCTGGCCCTAATACATTCCTATGGAAAAAATATGCTGGATCCGGCATTCAGGGAAGTCATCAGTTTTTTTGGCCGGAGATAAAACCGTGGCATGCTCCTGTTTTATCTTTTGCCTGATCAGTCAAAAAGACTGAACTGAAGACATCCTGATGCATCCTGAATGGAATGCTCTCTATTCGGAATGCATAGGGATAAAACTGATCAGTTATTTTCTGGTATAGAGCCCCTAGGACGGAACTTTATGCTGGAAAAGAAAAACGCAAGTGTGAAATTACCCTTAGTATATTACACCCCTCAGTATGTCACACCTATCGATAGCACACCTATACCAGTCCTCAAAAGGACTTTTGTGGCCCTATAAGCTAGAGTTTGGTGTCCCTAGCAGTCTGTCCCTGCTCCACACAGCAACCTCTCCCTACACTGGCAAAAGACTAAATGTAAAATGGCAGCCAGATCAGGTTTATTTATAAGGTAGGGAGTATGTCCATGTGCTGAAGTGTTTGAATTGGCTGTCATGGGTCAAAGTTCTTCACAATGTAAAAGAATATGGCGGGTGCAAATATCGCCATATGTTCGCATGTTCGCCGAATCGTGAACGTGCAAAGTTCGCCGCAAAACGAGTGCCGGGCGAACCGCAAGGCCATCTCTAACGTTGAATAGGTTCTGGAGAGCTAGGGGGGTGCAGCGGAAAAGGTGGTAGCAGTGGAAAAGGAGGAGTCAGCCGAGGAGGAGACGGAGGATGGAGTAGGAGGAGGAGAAGAAGAGGCACGCCTGCATGCAATCCGAGGCAGTAACACCAAATCCACATGGGTGCCATGGGTTGCATGCTTGACAGCCATCAGAAGGTTCACCCAGTGGGCAGTAAAAGTTATGTACCTTCCCTGCCGTGTTTCCTAGACCACGTGTCTGTGGTCAGAGATACACTGTGCCAGAGATACATTCACTTGCCGCTGAACATGGCCATATAGCTCTGGGATGCCCTTCTGGGAGAAATATTTCCTACTGGGGACCTTCCACTGCGGTGTGCCAGTGGCCACAAATTCTCTAAAATCTAAAGGCCTCCGAGTCCACCAGTTTATATGGCAGTAGTTTGCGGGCTAGCAGTTCCGACAAGCCAGCGGTCAGCTGTTGGGCAAGAGGGTTATCCGGCGTCATCAACTTTATACGTTCGAACATTTGGGCCACGGAAGCCTGCCTTTTGCCATATGAACATGATGACTGCACGGTGGAAGGTGGAGTGCAGGACAAATGGGAGGAGAGAGGAGAAGGAGAAGAGGCAAGACGTGGAGCACCTGGAGTGTGACTTTGTGGGTTCTGACGGTGTTGCTCCCACTGGGCTCGGTAATGGGAGGCCAGGTGCCTTCTTAAGGCAGTCATCCCAAGGTGAGTGTTGGGCTTACCGGGACTTATGCATTGACAGCACAGGCTGCAGATGGCAACACTATTGTCAGCAGCTGACACGTTAAAAAAAGCCCACACTGCGGAGCCATGTGCCAGCATCCTGGGAGCACCAGATGTGACCGTGCATAGTGGATGGCTCACTCCAGATACATTTGCAGTCTTCTTTTTGCCTCCTGTACACTGCGAGTTCTGCCTGCTTCTCCTCCTTCTAACCCCTATCTGCTGCTCTGTCTCTCCCTCTGAACTCCAATTCTCTTCCTCTCTTCTGGGCACCCACGTGACATCCATCGACCTGCCATCATCGTCACCTTCACCACCACTGACATTAGAGATCTCGGAGTAGGGAGCAACAGCGGGGACCTCCATCCTTGGGCTGATCTGGGTAATGTCATCAGAACGCTGGGTGGCGAACGTTGCTACCTTCTCTTCCCGATCCGATGCCAATAATGGCTGCGCATCGGTAAGGTCTGGAAATGGATGGGAAAATAATTCCTCTGACTCGAGTGGAGGGGCTATGGTGGTGGTGGTGTCTTTGGGGGTGCACACAGCAGAGAGTGAGGAGGGTGCAGATACAGAGGACTAGGAGGGTGCAGAAGTGGAAGGCTGAGTGAGCCACTCAACCAACTCTGGTGCGTCTTTTGACGTAATTGCATGCACCGTCACCAACTTCCCACTTAAGCTCTGGCCTGGCGCACATGCCTGACCCTTAACAACCCTGCGGAATGGCCTGCCTCTTCCTCTGCCTGTCATTTTCAAAATAACCCTATGAAAAAGTCTCTATAGAAGAGCAGTATTTGTGGAAGCAGGTATATTGCAGGCCTCAATCAATATTTGGTGGAAGCAGGTATATCAATCCCCTCTATAAGTATTTTGTGGAAACAGGTATATAGAACTCCTTAATGAGTATTTGCTGGAAGCTGGTAAATCAAACCCTTTAATCAATATTTGGTGGAAGCCGATGTATCCCAGGCCTCAATCAATATTAGGTGGAAGCCGGTATATCAATCCCCTCTATCAGTATTTTGTGAAAACAGGTATATAGAACCCCTTAATGAGTATTTGCTGGAAGCTGGTAAATCAAACCCTTTAATCAATATTTTGTGGAAGCTGGTATATCAATCCCCTCTATCAGTTTTTGGGGAAACAGGTATATAGAACCCCTTAATGAGTATTTTCTATAAGCTGGTATATCAAACCCCTTAATCAATATTTGGTGGAAGCCGGTATATCAATACCCTAATGTAAAGGATCTCCTAGCACCCCGCTCGACACCGATACCACCACAGGAACAGGAACAGCTCTTACAAGAGCTAGAAGTAATAGCCAGCTGAGTATACAGTGTATAGCAATCCCCACACACATGAGACGAGGCTCTATGTTGAATGTAAAACAGCAACTCTTTATTTGAACACATAACATTGATTTATGCACATCTTCCAACAAGGTTACCACCCACAGGGTTTTGTAAAAGCAGCCAATAACCATGTACAATACACTCAGACACTCCTACACAAAATCCTCCCCTCTGCCTGTGATACAATTACCTCACACTGGGTTGATGTAATCATCACAGGCAGGAGAATACACATTGTCTTCTGTCCTGGAGACAACCGAGACGTAATTCAGTTATCTCTCAGGACAAAGAGACATCACCAATACACACAGAGAGACAATGGAACAGACCTCACTACTCAACGTATACAATGTCACACCCTTTACAATACACATAGACATTTAACATCCCAAAATGGCACGAATTAGACCAGGGGTTCAAGTTAGTACAAGTCCTTTGTGAACAAAGGAAGCCTGGCTGATGAGAGGGCCCATAATCCTGGGGCAAGAGGCTAGCAAACAGGCCCCTCCAAAACCCAGTGGCGAGGTTGGTTTTGCCACACCCTCTATCAGTATTTTGTGGAAACAGGTATATAGAACTGTCATGGTCTTACCTTCTTGCTGTTCTCCTTCGTTTGACATGTGCTGGCGGCCATCTTGGTTTCTGGGTTTCTTGTAGCCTCCCACCCTGCGGCTTCTCCTTCCCACTGGGAGGAGCTGGATGCCTAGCTCATATATATAGGAGGTCTGTGGCTTCAGTTCCTTGCTTGGTCCTCCTGTGTTCACATGCTTCTAAGACTGCTGCTGCTTCTGGTTCCTGATCCTGGCTTCGTCTGACTACCCTGCTGGTTCCTGATCCAGGCTTCGTCTGACTACCCTGCTAGTTCCTGATCCAGGCTTCGTCTGACTACCCTTCTGGTTCCTGACCTCTGGCTTCGCAAGACCCTGCTTCGGTTTAGCCATCCGTTTGGACTTTTGCCTCACAGCTTGATTTTCAATAAAGCCTTCTTATTTCCACTTATCTCTTGTTGTACGTCTGGTTCATGGTTCCATGACATTAGGACCAAGCCATGAATTCTGACGGTACAGGGCCATCCTTGCTACCTACGCTGGTTGCCAGACTTGATCAGCAGGATCACCTGTTGGGTCGGTTCGCTGTGGCGTTGCAAACCCTGCTTGAACGCACGGCTCATTTAGCTTCCGTTGCCGATGGGTCGGTTGTCGCTCCTGGGCCCGCTCCTACTGCCGCTCCGGTTGTTGTGCCAGAGTCTACCCCGACACCTGTTGCTGCGCCTGCGGTGTTTCGGGGTATGACCGGTTCTGCCCCCCTTCCACAGCGCTTTGGGGGAGAGCCAACTCAGTGCCGAGGTTTCCTTAACCAGGTGGGCATTTATTTCGAGTTGCTGCCATATGCCTTTCCTACTGAGAGATCAAAGGTGGGCTTCTTGATCTCGCTACTCTCGGACAAGGCCTTGGCCTGGGCCAGCCCTTTATGGGAGAACAACAATCCGGTGGTTGCCGAGTTTTCCGGTTTTGTTGCTTCTCTTCGGAAGGTATTCGATGTGCCGGCTCGTGCTGCCTCTGCTGCGAAGCTCCTTATGTCCATCAGACAGGGTTCACGATCCGTAGCTGAATACGCCATTGAGTTTCGTACCCTGGCAGCAGAGGTGGGCTGGAATAATGAGGCTCTGGTCGCTGCTTTCTCTCATGGTCTCTCGGATGCCTTGAAGGATGAGGTTGCAGCTAAGGACCTACCAGTGGAGCTCGAGTCCCTTATTTCTTTCCTGATTTTGATTGACACCAGACTCAGGGAGAGACCTTCCTTTAAGGAGAGCCTGCGGAGGCCTTCTAACAGATTGGCGCCTACGTTTGCTGTCCCACCCGTGCCTCCCTCTCCTCCCACGCCTCCTGGGGATGACTTGTCTGGGGGTGAACCCATGCAGCTGGGGTTTGCTCGCCTGTCCGAGGGGGAGAGGGTACTCCGGAGACGCGAGGGCCGATGCATGTACTGTGGTCTCGGTGGGCATTTTCGGTTGGCATGCCCGAACCGTCCGGGAAACGCTCGCACCTGAGATCCTGTCGGGGGCAGATCTTGGGTGGAGTCTCCTCGTCCCCGGTTTCCCGTGTTGACAAACCACTGATTACTGTTGTCCTCTCCTGGGTCGGGGGCTCGGTGACGACCCAGGCGTTGGTGGACTCTGGTGCTGGTGGTTTGTTCATTGATAGTGTGTTCGCTGCCGCCAATTCCATTCCTCTGCAGCCTCGAGGTTCCCCACTGGCTCTTGAGGCGATAGACGGCAGACCCCTTCTGCCGCCACACGTGACTCAGGAGACCCTTCCAGTGGGGATGGCCATTGGTGCCGTTCACAGAGAGTCGGTCTGTCTCCAGGTTATTTCGTCTCCACACTACTCGGTGGTCTTGGGGTACCCCTGGCTCCAGAAGCATAATCCGACTTTCGATTGGAGATCGGCCGAGATCCTCTCGTGGTCACCGCAGTGTGGGGCTAGTTGCATCCATGGGCCTGTCAAGTTGCTGTGTACTTCCTCGGACTCTCTGTTGCCTCCTGAATACGAGGAGTACCGGGATGTATTCGATAAGGTGCGTGCGGTTGCCCTACCTCCGCACCGCCCATACGATTGTGCCATAGAGTTACAATCTGGTGCCGTTCCTCCTCGTGGCAAAGTCTATCCACTGTCGGTAGCGGAGAATGAGGCCATGGAGGAGTACGTGAGGGAGGCGCTTTCACGCGGACACATTCGCAAATCCTCGTCCCCGGCAGGGGCTGGATTTTTCTTTGTGAAAAAGAAGGGCGGTGAGTTGAGGCCTTGCATCGATTACAGGGGTCTCAATCGCATCACGATCAAGAACGCTTACCCGATACCCTTGATTTCCGAGCTGTTCGATCGCCTCAAAGGGGCCACGGTCTTTACCAAACTCGACCTGAGGGCGGCATATAACCTGGTAAGGATCAAGGCGGGCGATGAGTGGAAGACCGCGTTTAACACCAGGACCGGTCATTATGAATCCTTGGTTATGCCCTTTGGGTTGTGCAATGCGCCCGCAGTCTTCCAGGAATTCATCAACGATGTTTTCCGTGACCTGTTGCAGCAGTGTGTGGTGGTCTATTTGGATGACATCTTGGTATATTCTGAATCCATGGAGGCCCACATTCTGGATGTCAGACGAGTGTTGCAACGGTTACGAGAGAACAAGCTGTTCGGTAAGCTTGAGAAATGCGAATTTCACCGATCCCAGGTAACCTTCTTAGGTTACATCATTTCCGCTGAGGGGTTCTCCATGGATCCTGAGAAGGTTTCGGCTGTCTTACAGTGGCCCCAGCCCAGTGGTCTTCGTGCCCTGCAGCGCTTTTTGGGCTTCGCCAATTATTATCGGAAGTTCATCAGGGACTTTTCCATGCTAGCCAAGCCTCTCACGGATCTGACCAGGAAGGGCAGTAATCCCCAGGTCTGGCCGCTCGAGGCCATCCGAGCTTTTGAGGCTCTAAAGTCCGCCTTTGTGTCGGCTCCGATTCTGTCGCATCCCAACCCTGGGTTGCCTTTTGTCCTCGAGGTGGACGCGTCTGAGACGGGAGTAGGCGCCCTTCTGTCTCAGCGTAGAACACCAGAGGGTCCTCTGCTTCCTTGTGGGTTTTACTCCCGGAAACTGTCTTCCGCGGAGTGCAACTATCAGATTGGTGACAGGGAGTTATCAGGGCCGGTGCAAGGATTTTTGCCAACACAAGCGAAGCTACATTTTGGCGCCCCCCCCCATGGCACATCGCCCCCCCCCGTCCGGACCTGGCCCCATCCCATGAGCACCCCCTATTGTGTCACATTCCCCCCCCCCCCCCCCGCCCCGGCCTATTGACAATAGGGGGTAATAATATGATCATGGATGGGGCCAGGGACGTCCAGGCGGGGGAATGATGTGCCATGGGGGGGGGGGGAGAAATGTGACACAATAGACTATTGTGTCACATTTCTCCCCCCCATTGGACCTAATCCCTCCCCAGCCCGGACAGCCCTGGCGCCATCCATGATCACATCGTTACCCCTTACTGTGTCACATTTTAACCCCCCCCCCCAGCCGACCCTTCCTGGCGGCCTGGCCCCATTCCCATGTCACATACTCAGAGTACTGTACAACTGTACAGACATTTACATTGTACCCCCTCCCTCCATCATGTCACGGTCACACAAACTAGCGCCAGAGCAGAGGCGCTCAGGCTTTTAGCACGGCATTCAATGATGTGTTTAAAAAAAGTAATTACAAAACAACAATCATTAATATTGGGGGGGGGGGGCAATATTAATGATTGTTGTTTTGTAATTACTTTTTTAAAACACATAATTGAATGCCGTGCTAAAAGCCTGAGCGCCTCTGCTCTGGCACTAGACTAGCACTTATGGCCTCATTTTATGATTTTGAAATAATTTTAAATGATCATATTAATTATTATATACAATACATTCAATTCGGAACAGTTCAAACTTCAAGTGACCTACCTTAAGTCCTGAGTCCACTCCTGACCTGCCTGACTCCTGCTGCTGCTGGCTGCCAGTGCGTCTGGTGGTCTAATCTGGCTGACGGCTGTGTGTGTCTGTGTGAGTCAGACACAACACAATCAGTCAGCTCGAGCCTCGCCTATTAGTCCCTGCCATACCCGCCGGCGGCGCAGCTTACTACCAGTCAGGCCCCCATGGCAGGCTGAGCACATGTGACCGGTGTGTTGCCGTGACTCTGAGCGGCCGACACACGCAGGCTGGGGGCGGGCGCAAGGCGGCGGCGCTGCGGCACAAATTCAAGAAAGTTATAAAAAAAAAAAAAAAAAGAAGGGCATTCATTTTTCCGCCCTGCGCAGGGCGCGCCCTAAGGCAGCCGCTTGGTCTGCCTTATGGTAGCGCCGGCCCTGGGAGTTATTGGCCATCGTGCAGGCCCTTAAAGAATGGAGGCACTTGCTCGAGGGCTCGGTGGTTCCGGTTCTCATCCTGACGGACCACAAGAATCTGACCTACCTCTCTGAGGCCAAGAGATTGACACCACGTCAGGCCAGATGGGCTCTGTTCTTGTCACGTTTTAATTACGTGGTCTCCTACCTACCCGGTTCCAAGAACATCAGAGCGGATGCCTTATCACGGCAGTACTCCGAGCTGTCCGGGGAGGAGTCGATTCCGACTTCGGTCATACCTCCGAATCAGATCCTGGCTGCTATTCGCACCAGCCTGACCTCTCCCCTGGGTGAGCAGATCTTGGCGGCTCAATCTGGTGCTCCCTCTGGAGACCCAACGGCAGATGTTTTGTGCCTGAGGAGTTGCGCACTCGGTTGTTGTGAACCTACCATAACTCCAAGGCCGCGGGGCATCCTGGAAAGAATCAGCTGTCCTGGGCTGTTTCACGTCTGTTCTGGTGGCCTTCTCTACGTTCCGACATCGCCGCATATGTAGCGGCATGCTCCGTTTGTGCCCAGAGTAAGTCCCCTCGGCACCTTCCGTTGGGCCTTTTGCAACCCATAGCCACCGGGGAGCATCCATGGTCACACCTGGGGATGGATTTCATTGTGGACCTCCCTGCATCCCGAGGCCATACGGTCATTCTCATGATTGTGGATCGGTTTTCCAAAATGTGCCACTGTGTTCCTCTCAAGAAGTTACCCTCTGCACAAGAGTTGGCCTCGATTTTTGCCAGGGAGGTCTTCCGGTTGCACGGTTTGCCCAAGGAGATTGTGTCGGATCGGGGGAGTCAGTTTGTGTCCAGGTTCTGGCGCGCCTTTTGCTCCCAGTTGGGGATTCATCTCTCTTTCTCCTCGGCCTACCACCCTCAGTCCAATGGGGCCGCAGAACGATCCAATCAGGCCTTGGAGCAATTCCTTCGTTGCTATGTCTCCGATCACCAAGACAATTGGGTTGACCTCCTGCCTTGGGCTGAGTTTGCCAGGAACACGGCGGTGAACTCTTCCTCTGGGACGTCTCCCTTCATGGCCAATTATGGGTTCCAACCTGCCGTGTTACCGGAGGTATTCTCTCCCCAGGATATTCCGGCTGTGGAGGACCACCTTTCCGTCCTACGTGCTTCTTGGGTACAGATCCAGAGGTCCCTTGAGGTCTCTGCGCAGCGCCAGAGACTCCAGGCTGATCGCAGACGAGCGCCCGCTCCTTCCTACCAGGTCGGAGACCGCGTATGGTTGTCCACCCGCAACCTCAACCTTCGTGTGCCCACTCCCAAGCTGGCGCCTCGCTTTGTTGGTCCCTTCCGAGTGCTTCGCAGGGTAAACCCGGTAGCCTATGCCCTTGCGCTTCCTCCTGGCATGCGGATCTCCAACGTGTTTCATGTCTCCCTGTTGAAGCCACTGGTGTGTAATCGTTTCACTTCCTCGGTTCCTCGGCCTCGTCCGGTCCAAGTGGGCAATCGTGAGGAGTATGAGGTGAGCAATATCCTGGACTCACGCCTGGTCCGCGGTCGGGTGCAGTTTTTGGTCCATTGGCGTGGTTATGGTCCAGAGGAGCGTTCCTGGGTTCCCTCCGCAGATGTCCATGCTCCTGCCTTGCTCCGAGCCTTCCACGCACGGTTCCCTCAGAAACCGTTCTTTACTCCGCGGAGGAGGGGCCCTTGAGGGGGAGGTACTGTCATGGTCTTACCTTCTTGCTGTTCTCCTTCGTTTGACATGTGCTGGCGGCCATCTTGGTTTCTGGGTTTCTTGTAGCCTCCCACCCTGCGGCTTCTCCTTCCCACTGGGAGGAGCTGGATGCCTAGCTCATATATATAGGAGGTCTGTGGCTTCAGTTCCTTGCTTGGTCCTCCTGTGTTCACATGCTTCTAAGACTGCTGCTGCTTCTGGTTCCTGATCCTGGCTTCGTCTGACTACCCTGCTGGTTCCTGATCCAGGCTTCGTCTGACTACCCTGCTAGTTCCTGATCCAGGCTTCGTCTGACTACCCTTCTGGTTCCTGACCTCTGGCTTCGCAAGACCCTGCTTCGGTTTAGCCATCCGTTTGGACTTTTGCCTCACAGCTTGATTTTCAATAAAGCCTTCTTATTTCCACTTATCTCTTGTTGTACGTCTGGTTCATGGTTCCATGACAAGAACCCCTTAATGAGTATTTTCTATAAGCTGGTATATCAAACCCCTTAATCAATATTTGGTGAAAGCCAGTATATATGTCCCCTCTATCAGTATTTTGTGGAAACAGGTATATAGAACCCCTTAATGAGTATTTGCTAGACGCTCGGATATCAAACCCCTTAATCTAAATTTGGTGGAATTCGGTATATCAATCCCCTCTATCAGGATTTTGTTGAAACAGGTATACAGGGAGTGCAGAATTATTAGGCAAGTTGTATTTTTGAGGATTAATTTTATTATTGAACAACAACCATGTTCTCAATGAACCCAAAAAACTCATTAATATCAAAGCTGAATATTTTTGGAAGTAGTTTTTAGTTTGTTTTTAGTTTTAGCTATTTTAGGGGGATATCTGTGTGTGCAGGTGACTATTACTGTGCATAATTATTAGGCAACTTAACAAAAAACAAATATATACCCATTTCAATTATTTATTTTTACCAGTGAAACCAATATAACATCTCAACATTCACAAATATAAATTTCTGACATTCAAAAACAAAAACAAATCAGTGACCAATATAGCCACCTTTCTTTGCAAGGACACTCAAAAGCCTGCCATCCATGGATTCTGTCAGTGTTTTGATCTGTTCACCATCAACATTGCGTGCAGCAGCAACCACAGCCTCCCAGACACTGTTCAGAGAGGTGTACTGTTTTCCCTCCTTGTAAATCTCACATTTGATGATGGACCACAGGTTCTCAATGGGGTTCAGATCAGGTGAACAAGGAGGCCATGTCATTAGTTTTCCTTCTTTTATACCCTTTCTTGCCAGCCACGCTGTGGAGTACTTGGACGCGTGTGATGGAGCATTGTCCTGCATGAAAATCATGTTTTTCTTGAAGGATGCAGACTTCTTCCTGTACCACTGCTTGAAGAAGGTGTCTTCCAGAAACTGGCAGTAGGACTGGGAGTTGAGCTTGACTCCATCCTCAACCCGAAAAGGCCCCACAAGCTCATCTTTGATGATACCAGCCCAAACCAGTACTCCACCTCCACCTTGCTGGCGTCTGAGTCGGACTGGAGCTCTCTGCCCTTTACCAATCCAGCCACGGGCCCATCCATCTGGCCCATCAAGACTCACTCTCATTTCATCAGTCTATAAAACCTTAGAAAAATCAGTCTTGAGATATTTCTTGGCCCAGTCTTGACGTTTCAGCTTGTGTGTCTTGTTCAGTGGTGGTCGTCTTTCAGCCTTTCTTACCTTGGCCATGTCTCTGAGTATTGCACACCTTGTGCTTTTGGGCACTCCAGTGATGTTGCAGCTCTGAAATATGGCCAAACTGGTGGCAAGTGGCATCTTGGCAGCTGCACACTTGACTTTTCTCAGTTCATGGGCAGTTATTTTGCGCCTTGGTTTTTCCACACGCTTCTTGCGACCCTGTTGACTATTTTGAATGAAACGCTTCATTGATCGATGATCACGCTTCAGAAGCTTTGCAATTTTAAGAGTGCTGCATCCCTCTGCAAGATATCGCACTATTTTTGACTTTTCTGAGCCTGTCAAGTCCTTCTTTTGACCCATTTTGCCAAAGGAAAGGAAGTTGCCTAATAATTATGCACACCTGATATAGGGTGTTGATGTCATTAGACCACACCCCTTCTCATTACAGAGATGCACATCACCTAATATGCTTAATTGGTAGTAGGCTTTCGAGCCTATACAGCTTGGAGTAAGACAACATGCATAAAGAGGATGATGTGGTCAAAATACTCATTTGCCTAATAATTCTGCACTCCCTGTATAGAACCCCTTAATAAGTATTTGCTGGAATCTGGTATATCAAACCCCTTAATCAATATTTGGTGGAAGCCGTATATCAATACCCTCTATCAGTATTTTGTGGAAACAGGTATATAGAACCCCTTAATGAGTATTTTCTATTAGCCAGTATATCAAACTCCTTAATTAATATTTGGTGGAAGCCGGTGTATCGTAGGCCTGAATCAATATTGGGTGGAAGCCGGTATATCAATCCCCTCTATTAGTATTTTGAGGAAACAGTTATTTACAACCCCTTAATGAGTATTTGCTGGAAACTGGTAAATCAAATACCTTAATCAATATTTGGTGGAAGCTGGTGTATCGCAGGCCTCAATCAATATTTGGTGGAAGTCTGTATATCTATCCCCTCTATCATTTTTTTGTGGAAACAGGTATATAGAACCCCTTATTGAGTATTTGCTGGAAGCCGTTAAATCGTACCCCTTAATCAATATTTTGGTGGAAGTCGATGTATTGCAGGCCTTAATCAATATTTGCTGGAAGCTGGTAAATTAAATCCCTTAATCAATATTTTGTGGAAGCCAGTGTATCACACCCCTCAATCAATATTTTGTGGAAGCAGGTATTTCAAACCCCATAATCAGTATTTTGTGGAAGCAGGTATATCGCACCCCTTAATCATTTTTTTTTTTTGGGGCAACAAGTACGTCCCACTATCTAGCTGCGGTATCTCAGCAGAACCGCACACAACTGCTGCACAATACAAATGCACTATAATATACTTTCTATGTTAGAAAGTATATTATAAGTATATCACACCCCTCAGTATGTCACACCTATCGATGGCGGCTTCTCTGCATGCCCTGTACTGCCGCCAGCCTGCTCTTTCTTACTTACATGAAGGAGGCAGCAGGAGGATCTCCTTCTCCTCTCTGCTGCCTGGAGTTGCTCCCTACATCTCTCCCGTGCCGTATCTGCTCTCCCTGGTACTGTAGATTGCTGCCTAGGTCCCTTGGGTAAGGACAGCTCAGGGGCAATATACAGTACCAGAATGAAACATGTGTGGCAAATATGACTATAACGAATCTATGACGCCAAGTAACTACACTTGACTTAGAAGTTACTCCCAATAATAAGTGACAAAATGTACTGATCCCCTAGGGGACAAAGGGGTAAAACTTAACATTTAATACTATGTCTAAAAAAGTGTAAAAAAAGTGAAGCACTAACATAAAGCATCGGCCTAGAGCGCCTCTAAACAGACTAACATGAAGACAGCTCAATGGGGCCAGGACATACAAATACAAATAGGTAACACTGATGGAAAGCAGACAAAAAAGGAACATTCTCACCCATCAGATGCTGTAGGCGTAGATGGTGGAGTCACTTGAATGCATGCAGCCTCCCATACGATGGATTACATAGATGTGTTACCATATGGAGATGATTTCAACATAGAGACCTCAGCAAGGCAGGAAACGGGAGCAAGAAATCCCCAATCAACCCTGGTGAAGGGGTAGGGACTAGATCACCCTGCCTACCTATACGAGTGTCACGTTTCATTCAGGACGAACTCATAAGGGGAGATGTTCAAATACAATGTCAGGCTGATGGTAAGGCCTGCATTGAAAAAAAACCCACAAAAAAAGTGGGGGAAAAAGGAATAAGCATACGGTGGTTGTAGCTGGTATACAGATATTCCAGCAGATATAAAGGGGGCCAGACCAGTGGAGCCAAGACCACCACAAACCACAGGTAGCTTAAGCACAGGCTCACCAGTGGGTGACGCCCGTGAAGGTCCAAATATGACCCAGGATATAAGTTATCCAAAACGTCTGTCAGCAAAGGACGCTTACCTGTCAGCGCTTTGACTGTCTACTTATCTGTCTACTCTCATGTACCAGGTGGGGGCTCTGGGCGTGGTACATTGATGACATCTTCATTATATGGAACGGTAGCGTGCATTCGTTCTGTTCCTTGGTGGATTTGCTCAACAATAACAATATTGGTTTGCACTTCACCTGTGAGGCAGACTGTAAACGGTTGACGTTTCTGGATGTTCTTATTTCAAAGACCGATGAGCTTGAAACGTCTGTTTATAGAAAACCTACATCTACTAATACTTTGCTTAGGTGGGAGAGCAGTCATCCTCTCCCGCTTAAGCGCGGCATCCCCAAGGGACAGTACCTCCGGCTTAGGTGCAGGTGAGATTTGTGAGATCTTTCGGAAAAATTGGGGAATTCTTTTGTTGGATCCTGATCTGAGAGAGGTGGTGGGTGAACACCCACACCTCACTTACCGCCCCGGGCGTAGTCTCCGCGACAGGTTAGTCTCCAGTGAATTTATTCTGCCTACTCCTACTGATTCTGCATGGTTAAAATCTAATGTCAAGAGTTGCTACAGGTGCAGTGGCTGTATTGCTTGCAGTCATTTATGTACTGGGAAGACGTTCCGCAGCACTGTTACTGGCAAGGAATATTCTATCCACCATTTTATTAACTGTCGTACCCGTGGGGTGATATATCTCCTGACATGCGAATGCGACAGGGGGTATGTGGGTAAAACCATCCGTGAGCTCCGCAGAAGGGTCCGCAAACACCTAAGTGACATCTCTAAGGCCAAATACACACCTGTGGCCAATCACATTCATAGCCATCACAATAGGAAAGCCCGTATAACAGTAATGGGCATAGACCGTGTCTTCCCTCCACGGCGTGGGGGGGATTGGGACCACGCCATTCGTGAGCTTCGTTGGATTTATTATTTGAAAACTATGGCCCCATTAGGCATGAATGAACAATTCAACTTCAGTTGCTATATTTGATATTCCTTTTTGTTTAATATATGCATTGTTCTGGGTTTTCTTTGTCGCTCTGGTCCTCATATTGCATTTTAGCTAATTAGGTTCCTGATTGAGGCTAGTGTCTTTCTAGCCAGCCACTCATAGCTCTGTATTATGGTTATTTAAAAATATGTTACTAGGGGCATTGTTACACTACAGGCTCCAATTGCCACCCTTGACGCCCGTCTCACTAGCCTGCGGCATCTGGGTTGCTACAGACACAGCCCGCCCCCTGACTATATGTTAAACCGTCCCCACTTTGGCACGCATGCGCTTTTGGGGGGTGCGGCCGGAGTGCGGCGCTGGTTTCCCTGGGCCAGTTTGGTCCGATCACGTGATCCTGTCACGTGGTTTGCGGCGTCATTGCATGGCGCCCGATCGTGTGCGTAGTCACGTGACCTGCGGCGTCACGTCATGACGTTGCAGTTCTTGAAGCGCATCCCCGCGTCGGGCCGCCTCTCCCTGCGTTCCACCGGGCCATGTGACCTCCTCTTCCTGATGAGTTCATCCTGAATGAAACGTGACACGTCGGGAGTCTACCTTTATAGGGTGTACTAGGGATTCCGCCCCAGGGTTGATTAGGGATTTCTTGCTCCAGTTTCCTGCCTCGCTGAGGTCTCTATGTTGGAATCATCTCTGTATGGTAACACATCTATGTAATCCATCATATGGGAGGCTGCATGCATTCAAGTGACTCCACCATCTACGCCTACAGCACCTGATGGGTGAGAACATTCCTTTTTTGCCTGCTTTCCATCAGTGTTACCCATTTGTGTTTGTATGTCCTGGCCCCATTGGGCTGTCTTCATGTTAGTCTGTTTAGAGACCCTCTAGGCCGGTGCTTTTTGAAATATGACTATAATGCAGTATATGGGTGCATTCCTATGGATGAGAGGGATTATAGTATTATAGTCATATTTAATATAAACACTGTCCAAGGACTGTTCTGTAATTGTCATGTGTCTATATAAAATATGTTCATGGAGCCAAAAAAAGCCCTACCCCAATAATAATCCCTAAACACAGTAGTTATTCCAATAGCGTTTGTCCCTCTATATAGCTGCGGTATCTCAGCAGAACCGCACACCACTGCTGCATAATACAAATGCACTATTATATACTTTCGGTTAGAAAGTATATAAGTATATCACACCCCTCAGTATATGACACCTATCGATAGCACACCTATACCAGTCCTTAAAAGGACTTTTGTGGCCCTATTAGCTAGCGTTTGGTGTCCCTAACAGTCTGTCAATTGGTTGTCCTGTCCCACCTGATGGATGTGTCATGGGTCAAAGTTCAGCGCTATGTAAAAAAAATATGGCGCGTGCGAATATCGCTATATGTTTGCATGTTTGGCGAATCGCGAACGAGCAAAGTTTGCTGCGAAACGACTGCCAGGCAAACCTCAAGGCCATCTCTATCAGTCACCCAGGATTGATGGTGAAAGTAAGTAGGGTCAGTGGTTGGGTAGCTCGGGATCTCTCTATTCCCCACTGCCACAGGTATTGATAGGCATAGTCGGACCCCATACACTTTTCTAGATGCTGTATTATGGCTCAGAGTTTGTGCAGAGTCGTAAAAAGCCATGTGAGTATAGCCTTATAATCTCCAGACTGTCACAAAAAAAGAGCAGAAATCCAGCTTCCAATACAAACCTGGCAGCTTTAATTGAGAAAACCCAAAATGGAACTCCATGTCTACACGTTTCGGATCATAAAATACTGATCCTCACTCATGACAAAGATAGACTACACAGGCTTGGATTTATATAGTGACCAGCTGAAAAAAATCAGGTGACCACAATCAACCAAAGCCACAAGATAAAATATGTCGTGTTCTCATGCTTCAATGTTGCAATAAAAAACAACCTTAAAAACAACGTTGCAAAAAGAGTCAATAGTGGAGAATCAAATCATGTCTGCGATTGAATCCCTTTGGAATGCATGAACCCTTACGAAAAATCCAAAAGAATTCCCTGTTTAATAATTTCCTTCTATGATCCCCTCCTCGAACTGGAGGATTAACTCTTTCAAGTCCCTGTACCTGCATCCCTGTGACACCTCCCCTATGAACGGCCGCGTAATGTGAACTGATCGCAGACTCATCTCTTGCTCTAGCATGTGGAATATCCGAGATGTGTCTACAGATTCTAACCTTAAGGCTGTTGGTGGTACAACCCACATTTTGGAGGTGGCACAGGGATCATGTATTACAGTAGACCACAAAATTAGTATTGCAATTAATGTATTGTTTTAATTCAAAGGATTGTTGGTTAGCAATGGAGAAAATGTGACACCCAATTTGGATTACTTTGCAACAAGTGCATGTGTGTCAAAGTAGGTGCTCGACGAGCTACACATTTAATACCTGCACTGGCAATGCCCGTCCACTGTTCATCATAACTGAGAACAGATAGGTGCTTCCTAAGTATTTGGCAGATACGTGGATATTCCAGGCTGCAGCTAGTAGCAAAGACCGGAACTGACGGATCTTTATGTTTATGGAACTTTCTGCTGGTATTAGCAGGAAAAATCAAGTCAGACCGGGATTTCCTAAGGGCATACTCTCTGGCTGAATTTAATACATGGCCAGAGAATCTGCGATCAGAGAGACGGCTAGCAATCAAATCCATTTCCCTGCGGCAGGCTGCTTCACTAGAGCAATTACGTCTTGCTAGAATAAACTCGCCTTTAGGTATATTTTGAATAACATGGCGGGGATGGCAGGATGTCGCAAGGAGTGTTGTGTTGCACGCAGTCTCCTTCCGAAAGATGTGAGTAACTACAGTAGATTTTTCTACCACTCCTGTTAGTGAGAGGTCAAGAAATGGAATGGTGGAAGCATCGTCGCTGAGAATAAAATGAAGGTTGCATGTATTATTATTAAGGATAGCCCCCGAAGAGTGGCACGGCCGCCTGATTGTTTTTTATTGCAACAATGAAGCATAAGAACATTACATATTTTATCTTGTGGCTATGGTTTATTGTGGTCATCTGATTTTTTCAGCTGGTCACAAAAAAAATCCAAGCCCGTGTAGTCTATCCTTGTCATGAGTAAGGATCAGTATTTCATGATCCGAAACACCTAGACATGGACTTCCATTTTGGTTTTTAATGCGCTATCTCAATAAAAGCTGCCACGTTTGTATTAGAAGCTGGATGTCTGCTCTTTTTGGATATCAATTTCACGCTATGTTCCCAGCATGCTCCGTGCTTCCGCCATTATTCACAGCCAGGTGAGCGCACTTCCTACTCTTTTTTATGTTTTGTCACAAAAAAAAAAACCTCTAACTCCCAGTGAGTAAATTGACATTTAGTAGTGAGTCCAGTGTAGGTGAGGCACATCCCAGTTACCAACTAAGCAGAGGAGTTGAGGTGCAGAAAAGTCAGGAGGAGACTGGAAGTGGTAGTTGTGGCACTGATAGGAATTGTGGTGGTTCATGGTGGCTGTCCTCATGCCACACTTTCTTCCCTCAGGGCAAATGGACTTTCTTAGGCTCCTGCCTGGTGTTTGTTAGGGGTGCCCTTGATGTTAGGTAGATGGGTGCAAAGCAGGACTCCCTGGGGGTGCAGGCAATGCAATGCAGCACAGGTGTTGGGTGCAAGTCAATAAGGAGGTCCGTGTAAGGTAAGTCCAACAAGCTTTACTGAGGTAATCTTGGCATATAGCACTTGTGAGGATAAGTTGATCAGCTGTATGAGGAAGACGCAGTAGTTCGGTGAGTGCAGCTCCCTACTCACAGCTAATCAAGCATAGCACCATAATTTTATAACGGTTGTGCTTGATATTTCTGCTCAAATCCCTGCACGTGAATGGAACTGAGCTGCAGCTAGGCAATGTGACCCATAAACATAATGTCACGAGCCTAGCCGCGCGCACCGGAGAACAGCGGCCTCGTCAAAAAGCTGATTGGCAGGTTATTATGAAGTTGGAACCCCACTGATCAGATATTAATAAATTCGATCCAAATTTCTGGAAAAATTCGATTCGCACCGAATCCGAATTTTCTCACGCTTCGTGGTAATGAATCAAATTTATTCCTAAAATGGCTGCTGTACGTGTTAGGACATGGAACAAGGAACTCTGGGAAGGCGGGATCACCCATAATGCCATGCATGCAGCAAATCAGCAGCCAACCAGCCCTGTGATGCCACAGCCCTATAAATATCCTCAGCCATCTTGGATTCAGCCATTTTCCAGTGTACTTAGTGCAGGGAGAGACATCAGCAGGTGCTAGGGATAGTGATAGGAAAGACCTTAAAACTTTTATTTTGCTGTATAGAAGTGCAGGGAAAGGATAAGGAGGAATCATTCCACAGCATTTATGTAGAACAGGCTTCAGTAGGGGAGGTTACAGCCTGGGTAATAGGAACAATCCAAATTGCCATTATACAGCTCTGTAATTCCAGCAAACCTTTCTTGTTATTGGGGTGCAAGTGCTGTTTCATACAGCCATTAAAAGGGTTTCTATGTCTTATTTGCCCTTGTGTGGTGCAGTTATATGTTCTAAAGCATTTTGTGGCTTGTATTAGTGGGGAAAAAAGGGCTCATTAGCCGTTGTGTGTTGAAGTGAGAAAATGACAGCCCTTTTTGGCGTGTATAAGTGGTAAAAATATATATATTATTTGCCGTTCAGCAGTACAGTTATATGTTCTAAAGCCCTTTTTGGCGTGTATTAGTATAAAAAAATATATATATTATTTGCCATTCAGCGGTGCAGTTATATGTTCTAAAGCCTTCTTTGGTGTGTGGTGAAGTGAGAAAATTTACAGACTTTTTTGGGGTGTTTTGATTTCCTTTTTATTTATTTATTTATTTGATCTAACAGTATGTCAGACAGAGAAGTCCCAGGCCCTGCACAGGGGAGTGGCAGAGGCCTAAATGTTTCTGACACAGGCACAGGTCGCAGCAGGGTAAGGGGCCGTGGCAGCAGGATTAGCAGTGAGAGGCCTGAACTCCCGGTGTCATCTAGCAGTTGTGTCTTGACCAGCAGCCCAGCGGTTCTTGAATGGTTGACTCAGTCATCCACTTCGTCCCAAGTGACATCAGACACCCCCAGCCAAAAGTCGGTGGGTTCGTCAGACACAACCCTTAGTTGGCATAGCCTGGCAGCAGGCCCTGTGCCCTCACCTGTCCTCAACCAGCCTCTGTCCTTTCCTGTTCCCTTAGCCAGACAAGTATTATATGCTGTGGACTCAGCTCCACTATACAGCGAGGACGAGCTACTAGAGGACAGTCAGCAGCTACTGGCCAGCCAAAATGTGGAGGAGACATCCGCTGCTTAGTCCGGTAGGCGGGCGAGTAGTGATGAAAAAAGTAGTATGGGAGCTGGTGTTGCAAGTGGTCAGGCTCCTGCCCCGGAGAACATTAAGGAGGACATCAGTGACGTGCAGACAGTTCTCGATGACGATGATGTAGCTGATCGCACTTGGGAGCCGGGTGAATTAGGGGCTTCATCATCATCGGGAGAAGAGGGTGGCAGCTTGCCCGTCAGGCAGTGGTGGAGCCAGCAAGTCGCTAGCGTGGCCGGGAGTCAGCAGGGTGGCTGCAGTGGAAGGTCCGGAGCCAAACATGCCTGGAGTAGACCTCCCACTTCGCAGGAGCCTACCTGCCCAGAAAGTAGTGGTGCAGGGGTTCACGGAAGCAGCGGCGGTAGCAGTCAGTCAGTGCAGAGTGTTGGGGGTAAAATCACTGACTTGGCGGTGTGGCAGTTTTTTGTTAAGCCGCTGGAGGAGGTGAAAATGGCCATTTGTAGAATCTGTGGGCACAAGAAAAAGCGTGGCCAGGGTGCGAATGTTGGCACCACGGCCCTGGTCAACATATGCAGCGTCACCATAAAGTGACCTGGGAGAACCGTGGCTCCCATGTGGTGGTCCAGCCCACCCGATTTCAGGCAGTCAAGGCTCCACCACCTCAGCCGAAGGGAGCTGTCTGTCCTTCCAATCATCTGCTGGTCCAAATGCTCCTGCTCCTCCTCCTAGTCAGTCATTCCGTCAGCAATCGATCACCAAAGCAATTGCCAAGAGACAACAGTATGCGTGCACTCATCCAACTGCGCAGAAGCTGAATGTGCTCCTGCCCAAGTTGCTGGTGCTGCAATCCCTCCCTTTCCAAGTGGTAGACTCTGCACCTTTCAGAGAACTGATGGCTTGTGCTGAGCCGAGGTGGAGAACCCTAAGCCGTCATTTATTTGCCAAAAAGGTACCAGCTCTGCACATACATGTAGAACAGAAGGTGGGCCAGTCCTTGAGCCTGTCGGTGTCTGCCAAAGTGCACGGCAGCGCCGACGTGTGGAGCTGTAACTACGGTCAGGGACAATACATGTCCTTTACGGCCCACTGGGTGAATGTGGTTCCTGCACAGCCACACCAGCAACTTGGCCAGGTGATGCCGCTTCTGCCTCCGCGTTCTCACACCATTGATCCTGCGACAATGTTCGCCTTTGCCTCCTCATCCTCCACTGTTTTCTCAGCCTCCACTGCAGGGAAAATTCACAGTGGCCCTCCAGCATACCACATGTGCAGGGCACGGCGGTGTCAGGCTGTTCTGCACCTTAGTCACACAGGGGAGGAACTGCTCCATGTCCTTCATCAAGAAATCGAATCCTGGCTTTCTCAGCGAAAACTCAAAATTGGACCCATGGTGACCGACAACGGGAAGGCGCTGTGTCAAGGAGGGCTGAGCCATGCACCCTGCATGGCACACGTGTTCAATCTGGTTGACCTGTAAGGCTTAGTTCACACTTGGGTTATTTGGTCAGTTTTGGCCCCATAACTGCCCAAATAAGTGAAGTGTGCAGTGATTCTAAGAGTGACACCTGTCATCTACATGTCATACTGACTTACAGTATTGTTTCACTACCACAGCAGACTCCCTATGCGTGTTACTGAAAGGCACAGTGTTCTACACCACTAGAAAGGCTCTCTGCAGCCAGGAAATAGCAGTTTTTCAACCGATTCGCACGAATAAATTGATATTGAACTGATTTTTTTCAGAAAATTCGGAGAAACAGCCGAATAGAATTTTTGAGAAAGTTGCCTATCTCTAGTTATTTGCACTGCAATTTTGGACTTTTTCCCACTCACCCCAGGTCTAAAAAAGGGGATGTGGTGTGGGCGGGGAATGGGGCGGGCTGACAGGCCCATCTCATTTATCATTTTCTACACCAACAAGGAAGCTGACGTAGATTTAGACGAAGTTATGTAGAGGCCAATGGTTTGGCTGATCCACCTCCAGCGCAAGGGGTTATTAAGACTGTCTTCTAAAATGCAAGTCTTAATAAATGACCCAGATAGAGTCCACATCTGAAAACAGGCATATAATCAACAGCCAAAAGAAATATGTAAGAAACAGATAGCAACAGTCCTTATTAGATAAGGAGGGATCCCTTTCCAAACATTCAAAATGGTTCCAAATATTACAGCACATTTTTTTTTAGAATAATCTCTGTAAACTGAATGAGCTGAAACAATTTGTTAGTTGAGAAAGCAATCTGTTTAGTTGATGCAGAAGTCACAGGAACCTCAACATGGCTTGCAAACATTTTATATTCCTTCCTTCAGCTTCAGGTCATAAGACGCCCAATACGTTTTGTACCACCTCCATAAAATCTTTGTTGTTATGATTTACTCTCTGCAGATGTCATCTTCTCCTGAGAAGGTGCATGCAATGTTATGCAGTTTCTGCCTGCGGAAAAGATTGATCAGTGGACTCTGGACAGAGCTTTTCATCTATCTGCTTGTCAATGTGATTGATGATGAGGGTTTTAGGAGAAATTAATTCATGGTCTGGAACTCTGAATGCAATGCAACAAATTCTTCAACCTAAAAAAAAACTGTCACATTTTGTGTGTTTTTAGACAACATGTAAACATTAAACCATCTGTTTAAAGATTTCCTTCTGAAAGTTATTATCTAATGTGACATGGACACAGTAGTCTCCAGGCTCATTTGGCCCCTGTGAAATAAATATAATGCTGAATACAATAGGACTTGTTTTCTTATGTTTGCAGCACAAACATCATCTTGGATAATCCTCTTTATGAGGTATAGGACTTCTAAAGGTCAGCTGAGGTTTGGTACAATATAAAGTCTTCAGGCACAGCTGAAGAACCTCATAGGTCACACACCTTATTTTATGCCAGACAATGTATCATATTATTCCACATACATGACATTTCACTTACCAACTAAATTGTCTTAGGTGGTTGTCCAACTGACAAAAAAATGTTTTAGAAAATACTCAGATTTCTGTAAAAAAAAAATTGAAAAAAAAACATACTGACATCACAGATCTCCATTTTTTTCTGTTCTGATGCTTCCTGGTCCCTCCGCCGATCTCTACTTCTTGATCTATCTGGACAAACAGGAAATGACCACTCAGCTAATTGTGGGTTGCTGGGTTGACCTACCTCAGCCAGTGATTGGCTGAGTGGTCATTTCCTGTATGCTGCACCAGGAAGTAGAGATTGGAAGTAGAGACTGTATGCTGCACCAGGAACTAGGAAACGATGATGATGTTTTTATAGTATTCCGATCTTGTCTAAATATCTTTTACCGGCTGAACATGCTCTTTAAAGGGGTTGTTTCATCTGAGACAATGGGGGCATATCGCTAGGATATGCCCCATTGTCTGATAGGTGCAGGTTCCACCATTGGAACCCGCACCTATATCAAAAACAAAGCGGGCAAACTGATGTTCTTGATATAGGTGCGCTCTCCCCATAAAAATGAATGGGAGCGCACCGCGCATGACCGGCCACCGCTCCCTTTCACTTCTATGGGGAGAGTGCACCTATATCTAGTGCACCACTTTGCCCGCTCTGTTCTCGATATAGGTGCGGGTCCCAGTGGTGGGACCTACACCTATCAAACAATGGGAGGTCTTCGCCACTGTGTAAATTTGTTTCATCCTCCGGCTGCGCAGGGGGAATCAAGACTGGTGATGAAATATGTCAGTGTTGATAAATGTTCTCCTGTATGTTTAATTGTAAAAACTTTTAGTCCGTAGATAAAGATAGCATTTTCATTTCATAAAAAAAAAAAGTACAACAATTGATAAAAACCTGGTGTGTCCAATATACAAATGAACTGACTCACTGCAGATTCGGGCTTGAACTTCCAGTCCAGAGCCTCCCGACATGAAGAGCAAAGCTCCCATAATCCCACCAGCAGTACTGATGATGATAAATACTGCTGCTTTACTGTGGTAGACAGTGCGGATAAACGCAGAAGCATGTCAGACTGCCATCAAACATAAACTACCTTTCTTATATGTCTAATACAACTCTTTAAAGAGGTTATCCCATGAACAATTTCACACCAAATATCATAAGCTATTTTACAGTCATTTGTAATCTGTACTGCTGGTGTTGAGCTATTCACATGAATAATATAAAGGCATATTTGAATAGACATTACATTTAGCACTACCAAACATACAGGAGATTACAGCAATAGTATACCTTTTTTTATCTAGTGACATCTCCTGTAATGTAGATGTTCTCTGTCCTCATCTTCTCCATTGAGAGCTGACTGTCATGATCTTTTATCTTTCAGCCTTGTGTTGTCTCTGTGGAGTTTGCCACACAGAGATCTTAGATTCCTCACTTGTTGCCCAGTAGTGTTACTCTGCTGCTGTCCCAAATACTGCGCTCACTGTGCTTCCCAATGCCCCTGAATACTATACCGAAGAAATAACAATACCATATAGATATTCCCCCACATACTAATAGTACTCTCAGAGTGTCCTTATTGCTAACAGTGTATCCCATAATGCTCCCTGAGAGTGCCAATTAGTAGTAGTAACCTCGATATTGTACCCAATTATAATAATGCTTTCCACAGTTCAACCAGGATTAATATTTCCCCTTAGTGTTCTCAGTAGCAGTAAGGCCTCTAAAGGGTTCCCACTAGTAATACGGCCCCCTAAAGTGCCCTGAGTAGTAATAAGGCCCCCTAGAGTGCCCCAAGTAGTCATAAGGATTCCTAAAGTGCAGTAGTAGTGCCCCTCCTAGTACAAGGGGGCATTACAGGGGGCACTATAATACAGGGGTCATTATATATATGGGCACAACATACATTATATGTAGAACATTCCACCATTCATTCCTATGGGACCAATTTCGCCACAAAAACGCTGATATTTCGTGAACCATTCAGCGAAACGTTCCACAAAGTAATAGCACACCAATCGGGAACAATCCGCACATTTCGGTATATTACTGTATATGTAGTGTAAAAACTGTGGGAGGAATTAGGGTGGTTAATTTGGCTATAATAAGAAGAATATACAGTGGATAAAAAAGTCTACACACCCCTGTTAAAATGTCAGGTTTCTGTGCTGTAAAAAACGGAGACAAAGATAAATTATTTCAGAACTTTTTCCACCTTTAATGTGACCTATAAACTGTACAACTCAATTGAAAAACAAACGGAAATTATTAGATAGAGGGAAGAAAAAAAATATAATAATAATATGGTTGCATAAGTGTGCACACCCTCAAACTAATACTTTGTTGAAGCACCTTTTGATTTTATTACAGCACTTTTTGAGTATGAGTCTATCAGCATGGCACATTTTGACGTGGCAAGATTTGACCACTCTTCTTTGAAAAAACACTCCAAATCTGTCAGATTGCGAGGGCATCTCCTGTGCACAGCCCTCTTCAGATCACCCCACAGATTTTCAATCGGATTACGGTCTGGGCTCTGGCTGGGCCATTCAAAAACTTTAATCTTCTTCTGGTGAAGCCATTCCTTTGTTGATTTGGATGTATGATTTGGGTCGTTGTCATGCTGAAAGATGAAGTTTCTCTTCATGTTCCACTTTCTAGCAGAAGCCTGAAGGTTTTGTGCCAATATTGACTGGCATTTGGAACTATTCATAATTCCCTCTAGCTTAACTAAGGCCCCAGTTCCAGCTGAAGAAAAACAGCTCCAAAGCATGATGCTGCCATCACCATGCTTCACTGTGGGTATGGTGTTCTTTTGGTGATGCTCAGTGTTGTTTTTGCGCCAAACATATCTTTTGGAATTATCGCCAAAAAGTTCAACCTTGGTTTCATCAGACCATAACACTTTTTCCCAAATGCTTTTGGGAGACTTCAGATGTGTTTTTGCAAAATGTAGCCTGGCTTGGATTTTCTTAGTAAGAAAAGTGTCATGGTCTTACCTCCTTGCTGTTCCCTTCGTTTGACATGTGCTGGCGGCCATCTTGGTTTCTGGGTTTTCTTGTAGCCTCCCACCCTGCGGCTCCTCCTTCCCACTGGGAGGAGCTGGATGCCCAGCTCATATATATAGGAGGTCTGTGGCTTCAGTTCCTTGCTTGGTCCTCCTGTGTTCACATGCTTCCAAGACTGCTGCTGCTTCTGGTTCCTGATCCTGGCCTCGTCTGACTACCCCGTTGGTTCCTGATTCCGGCTTCGTCTGACTACCCCGTTGGTTCCTGATTCCGGCTTCGTCTGACTACCCCGTTGGTTCCTGATTCCGGCTTCGTCTGACTACCCCGTTGGTTCCTGTTCCTGGCTTCGTCTGACTACCCTTCTGGTTCCTGACCTCTGTCTCCGCAAGACCCTGCTTCGGTTTAGCCATCCGTTCGGACTTTGCTTACGGCTTGCTCTTCAATAAAACCTTCTTATTTTCCACTTATCTCTTGTTGTACGTCTGGTTCATGGTTCCATGACATTAGGACCAAGCCATGAATTCTGACGGTACAGGGCCACCCTCGCTACCTACGCTGGTTGCCAGACTTGATCAGCAGGATCACCTGTTGGGTCGGTTCGCTGTGGCGTTGCAAACCCTGCTTGAACGCACAGCTCATTTAGCTTCCGTTGCCGATGGGTCGGTTGTCGCTCCTGGGCCCGCTCCTACTGCCGCTCCGGTTGTTGCGCCAGAGTCTACCCTGACACCTGTTGCTGCGCCTGTGGTGTTTCAGGGTATGACCGGTTCTGCCCCCCTTCCACAGCGCTTTGGGGGAGAGCCAACTCAGTGCCGAGGTTTCCTTAACCAGGTGGGCATTTACTTCGAGTTGCTGCCACATGCCTTTCCTACTGAGAGATCAAGGGTGGGCTTCTTGATCTCGCTGCTCTCGGACAAGGCCTTGGCCTGGGCCAGCCCTTTATGGGAGAACAACAATCCGGTGGTTGCCGAGTTTTCCGGTTTTGTTGCTTCTCTTCGGAAGGTATTCGATGTGCCGGCTCGTGCTGCCTCTGCTGCGAAGCTCCTTATGTCCATCAGACAGGGTTCACGATCCGTAGCTGAATACGCCATTGAGTTTCGTACCCTGGCAGCAGAGGTGGGCTGGAATAATGAGGCTCTGGTCGCTGCTTTCTCTCATGGTCTCTCGGATGCCTTGAAGGATGAGGTTGCAGCTAAGGACCTACCAGTGGAGCTCGAGTCTCTTATTTCTTTCCTGATTTTGATTGACACCAGACTCAGGGAGAGACCTTCCTTTAAGGAGAGCCTGCGGAGGTCTCCTAACAGATTGGCGCCTACGTTTGCTGTCCCACCCGTGCCTCCCTCTCCTCCCACGCCTCCTGGGGATGACTTGTCTGGGGGTGAACCCATGCAGCTGGGGTTTGCTCGCCTGTCTGAGGGGGAGAGGGTACTCCGGAGACGCGAGGGCCGATGCATGTACTGTGGTCTCGGTGGGCATTTTCGGTTGGCATGTCCGAACCGTCCGGGAGAACGCTCGCACCTGAGGTCCTGTCGGGGGCAGATCTTGGGTGGAGTCTCCTCGTCCCCGGTTTCCCGTGTTGACAAACCACTGATCACGGTTGTCCTCTCCTGGGTCGGGGGCTCGGTGACGACCCAGGCGTTGGTGGACTCTGGTGCTGGTGGTTTGTTCATTGATAGAGTGTTCGTTGCCGCCAATTCCATTCCTCTGCAGCCTCGAGGTTCCCCACTGGCTCTTGAGGCGATAGACGGCAGACCCCTTCTGCCGCCACACGTGACTCATGAGACCCTTCCAGTGGGGATAGCCATTGGTGTCGTTCACAGAGAGTCGGTCTGTCTCCAGGTTATTTCGTCTCCACACTACTCGGTGGTCTTGGGGTACCCCTGGCTCCAGAAGCATAATCCGAATTTCGATTGGAGATCGGTCGAGATCCTCTCGTGGTCACCGCAGTGTGGGGCTAGTTGCATCCATGGGCCTGTCAAGTTGCTGTGTACTTCCTCGGACTCTCTGTTGCCTCCTGAATACGAAGAGTACCGGGATGTATTCGATAAGGTGCGCGCGGTTGCCCTACCTCCGCACCGCCCATACGATTGTGCCATAGAGTTACAATCCGGTGCCGTTCCTCCTCGTGGCAAAGTCTATCCACTGTCGGTAGCGGAGAATGAGGCCATGGAGGAGTACGTGAGGGAGGCGCTTTCACGCGGACACATTCGCAAATCCTCGTCCCCGGCAGGGGCTGGATTTTTCTTTGTGAAAAAGAAGGGCGGCGAGTTGAGGCCTTGCATCGATTACAGGGGTCTCAATCGCATCACGATCAAGAACGCTTACCCGATACCCTTGATTTCCGAGCTGTTCGATCGCCTCAAAGGGGCCACGGTCTTTACCAAACTCGACCTGAGGGCGGCATATAACCTGGTAAGGATCAAGGCGGGCGATGAGTGGAAGACCGCGTTTAACACCAGGACCGGTCATTATGAATCCTTGGTTATGCCCTTTGGGTTGTGCAATGCGCCCGCAGTCTTCCAGGAATTCATCAACGATGTTTTCCGTGACCTGTTGCAGCAGTGTGTGGTGGTCTATTTGGATGACATCTTGGTATATTCTGCATCCATGGAGGCCCACATTCTGGATGTCAGACGAGTGTTGCAACGCTTACGAGAGAACAAGCTGTTCGGTAAGCTTGAGAAATGCGAATTTCACCGATCCCAGGTAACCTTCTTAGGTTACATCATTTCCGCTGAGGGGTTCTCCATGGATCCTGAGAAGGTTTCGGCTGTCTTACAGTGGCCCCAGCCCAGTGGGCTTCGTGCCCTGCAGCGCTTTTTGGGCTTCGCCAATTATTATCGGAAGTTCATCAGGGACTTTTCCATGCTAGCCAAGCCTCTCACGGATCTGACCAGGAAGGGCAGTAATCCTCAGGTCTGGCCGCTCGAGGCCATCCGAGCTTTTGAGGCTCTAAAGTCCGCCTTTGTGTCGGCTCCGATTCTGTCGCATCCCAACCCTGGGTTGCCTTTTGTCCTCGAGGTGGACGCGTCTGAGACGGGAGTAGGCGCCCTCCTGTCTCAGCGTAGAACACCAGAGGGTCCTCTGCTTCCTTGTGGGTTTTACTCCCGGAAACTGTCTTCCGCGGAGTGCAACTATCAGATTGGTGACAGGGAGTTATTGGCCATCGTGCAGGCCCTTAAAGAATGGAGGCACTTGCTCGAGGGCTCGGTGGTTCCGGTTCTCATCCTGACGGACCACAAGAATCTGACCTACCTCTCTGAGGCCAAGAGATTGACACCACGTCAGGCCAGATGGGCTCTGTTCTTGTCACATTTTAATTACGTGGTCTCCTACCTACCCGGCTCCAAGAACATCAGAGCGGATGCCTTATCACGGCAGTACTCCGAGCTGTCCGGGGAGGAGTCGATTCCGACTACGGTCATACCCCCGAATCAGATCCTGGCCGCTATTCGCACCAGCCTGACTTCTCCTCTGGGTGAGCAGATTTTGGCGGCTCAATCTGGTGCTCCCTCTGGGAGACCCAACGGCAGATGTTTTGTGCCTGAGGAGTTGCGCACTCGGTTGTTGCGAACCTACCATAACTCCAAGGCCGCGGGGCACCCTGGAAAGAATCAGCTGTCCTGGGCGGTTTCACGTCTGTTCTGGTGGCCTTCTCTACGTTCCGACATCGCCGCATATGTAGCGGCATGCTCCGTTTGTGCCCAGAGTAAGTCCCCTCGGCACCTTCCGTTGGGCCTTTTGCAACCCATAGCCACCGGGGAGCGTCCATGGTCACACCTGGGGATGGATTTCATTGTGGACCTCCCTGCATCCCGAGGCCATACGGTCATTCTCATGATTGTGGATCGGTTTTCCAAAATGTGCCACTGTGTTCCTCTCAAGAAGTTACCCTCTGCACAAGAGTTGGCCTCGATTTTTGCCAGGGAGGTCTTCCGGTTGCACGGTTTGCCCAAGGAGATTGTGTCGGATCGGGGGAGTCAGTTTGTGTCCAGGTTCTGGCGCGCCTTTTGCTCCCAGTTGGGGATTCATCTCTCTTTCTCCTCGGCCTACCACCCTCAGTCCAATGGGGCCGCAGAACGATCCAATCAGGCCTTGGAGCAATTCCTTCGTTGCTATGTCTCCGATCACCAAGACAATTGGGTTGACCTCCTGCCTTGGGCTGAGTTTGCCAGGAACACGGCGGTGAACTCTTCCTCTGGGACGTCTCCCTTCATGGCCAATTATGGGTTCCAACCTGCCGTGTTACCGGAGGTATTCTCTCCCCAGGATATTCCGGCTGTGGAGGATCACCTTTCCGTCCTACGTGCTTCTTGGGTACGGATCCAGAGGTCCCTTGAGGTCTCTGCGCAGCGCCAGAAACTCCAGGCTGATCGCAGACGAGCGCCCGCTCCTTCCTACCAGGTCGGAGACCGCGTATGGTTGTCCACCCGCAACCTCAACCTTCGAGTGCCCACTCCCAAGCTGGCGCCTCGCTTTGTTGGTCCCTTCCGAGTGCTTCGCAGGGTAAACCCGGTAGCCTATGCCCTTGCGCTTCCTCCTGGCATGCGGATCTCCAACGTGTTTCATGTCTCCCTGTTGAAGCCACTGGTGTGTAATCGTTTCACTTCCTCGATTCCTCGGCCTCGTCCGGTCCAAGTGGGCAATCGTGAGGAGTATGAGGTGAGCAATATCCTGGACTCACGCCTGGTCCGCGGCCGGGTGCAGTTTTTGGTCCATTGGCGTGGTTATGGTCCAGAGGAGCGTTCCTGGGTTCCCTCCGCAGATGTCCATGCTCCTGTCTTGCTCCGAGCCTTCCACGCACGCTTCCCTCAGAAACCGTTCCTTACTCCGCGGAGGAGGGGCCCTTGAGGGGGAGGTACTGTCATGGTCTTACCTCCTTGCTGTTCCCTTCGTTTGACATGTGCTGGCGGCCATCTTGGTTTCTGGGTTTTCTTGTAGCCTCCCACCCTGCGGCTCCTCCTTCCCACTGGGAGGAGCTGGATGCCCAGCTCATATATATAGGAGGTCTGTGGCTTCAGTTCCTTGCTTGGTCCTCCTGTGTTCACATGCTTCCAAGACTGCTGCTGCTTCTGGTTCCTGATCCTGGCCTCGTCTGACTACCCCGTTGGTTCCTGATTCCGGCTTCGTCTGACTACCCCGTTGGTTCCTGATTCCGGCTTCGTCTGACTACCCCGTTGGTTCCTGATTCCGGCTTCGTCTGACTATCCCGTTGGTTCCTGTTCCTGGCTTCGTCTGACTACCCTTCTGGTTCCTGACCTCTGTCTCCGCAAGACCCTGCTTCGGTTTAGCCATCCGTTCGGACTTTGCTTACGGCTTGCTCTTCAATAAAACCTTCTTATTTTCCACTTATCTCTTGTTGTACGTCTGGTTCATGGTTCCATGACAAAAAGGCTTTCGTCTTGCCACTCTACCCCATATCCCAGACATATGAAGAATACAGGAGATTGTTGTCACATGTACCACACAGCCAGTACTTGCCAGATATTCCTGCAGCTCCTTTAATGTTGCTGTAGGCCTCTTGGTAGCCTTACAGACCAGTTTTCTTCTCGTCTTTTCATCAAATTTGGAGGGACGTCCAGTTCTTGGTAATGTCACTGTTGTGCCATATTTTCTCCACTTGATGGTGACTGTCTTCACTGTGTTCCATGGTATATCTAATGCCTTGGAAATTCTTTTGTACCCTTCTCCTGACTGATACCTTTTAACAATGAGATCCCTCTGATGCTTTGGAGGCTCTCTGTGGACCATGGCTTTTGCTGCGGGATGCGACTAAGAAGATTTCAGGAAAGACCAACTAGAGCAGCAGAACTTTATTTGGGGTTAATCAGAGACACTTTAAATGATGGCAGGTGTATGCTGACTCCTATTTAACATGATTTTGAATGTGATTGCTTAATTCTGAACACAGCTACATCCCCAGTTATAAGAGGGTGTGCACACTTATGCAACCACATTATTTTAGTTTTTTTTTGTTTTGTTCCCTCTACCTAAAAGATTTCAGTTTGTTTTTCAATTGAGTTGTACAGTTTATAGGTCACATTAAAGGAGGAAAAAGTTCTGAACTGATTTATCTTTGTCTCATTTTTTTACATCACAGAAACCTGACATTTCTAACAGGGGTGTGCAGACTTTTTATATCCACTGTATATGTGAGATAGCAGTAAGGGGTCTTGCCATGCAAGGACACTTAATAAGGCTACTAGAGGGGGCATGATAACTACTGGGGACACCGGATGAGGAAGGGAGGACTATCAAAATGTGAGGAATATAAGATGTCTGTGTGGCAAACTCTACATAGAAGAGAAGTGACTGAAAGATGTTATCAAAGCAGTCTGGTCCAAATGGAGAAGATGAAGAAAGACAACATCTACACTACATCAGAGGAGGGATCACTGGATGTAATAAGTATGTAGTGCTGTATACCCTATATGTTTTGGTAGTGCGGTATGTAATGTCCATCCAAATGTGTCTTAACAGTATGGCAGGTGGGAGGGGTTGGATTGAGAATTTGGCACAGGAGAGTGCCATTTCAATTTTTACCTCATGCAGCAGAGAGGCTAGAATTAGCCCCACCTGCCACACTAGTTAACGACAACCAAGCCCTGGATGTATGGATTAGTCCCAGGAGCAGTCAGACAACTCCAGCACCAGCCCATTTGGCAAATGGTCAGTCCGGCCCTGTCTGGACAGTTTGTGAAGGTTAGATGGCTGTATGATTGGCAAAACCATTGTGGTAAACAAGCACTATACTCATCAAACTGTTCGAAATGTTTGCCTTGTGTATTTGGAAAGGGGTGTGGTCAAGGTATGGATGGGTGTGGCTTCTTCATAAAAGGTGTCATATACTTCTATACTTGTCTACAGTGCAGTAAACAAGTGAATGGATGCACAGACAGGCCAGAGCTGGTGCTGTGTCGAATTCACTACAGTAGTTATTGGACATTTATCATGAGCCATGCGGCGGTTTTATAAATATACTCCAAGCATTCCTCAAGTTAATGCCAGTTTTTTTTACATAGTGCCAAACCTTGTCACTACAGCAGTACTGTTAGGTCTACCACTCCTGTCATTCACTGCACAGGATGAGGAAAAAGGAACAGCCCCTTTGTGACCATAAAAATGAGCCATAAAATCCTCAGTGCGTGAATTGAAATTAGGACAATAAACATAGCTCAGCGCGGTGGGGGGCATTATTAACCGTGGTGTGATGCACTTATCTTCATCTCCATTTAAACAAGCGAGCTTAGTGCGGATTGTAAACCAGTGACATTCTCTTTGTGATCATTTCCCAGCAATACTGCGCAGCGACCCATAGGGCCTAGCAATAAATTGTCATTGTCGTTATGATTGCTCATTACTACCAGATATTTCCTCTCAAACATCCTTTCTTGGTTTATTGATGAAATATGTTCTGTAGAAGCTAAACACTAGGAATGAGAATATCGTCATTACCCTGCGTGTCTGTAGAAAATAAATGACCCCCCCCCTTCCCCACAAAGCTGGGAGCAGATATAACATGGAACGACATGCTCTGTAATTCTTTCCCGGGGCCCTTGTTTTCCCATTAGCAGAATTAAACTTATTTCCCTTTTAGTTAAAAAATGGATCTAGTCACCAATTTATCATGCTGCCATATTTATACTGTAATAGGAAATATTAGGGCGGTGTGAACAGGGAAACCTTGTCAAGTGACAAGTCATTATTTTATTACTTCTATGGTAAATTTCAACCATTTTTTGGGAACGTTTGTCATTGTGGATCACTTTAAGCTATATTCTGTGGGGATTCGCGCTGGTAGACAGGACAAGCGGGTGCAGTATAGAGGAAAAGACACGTTTGTAACCTAAAAAACTGCAGTGTTTATTCACACTAGTTGCAGGCTCACAGTTTCAGTATCGGTGTTAGTTCACACCCAAACAGTTCATACAGAAAAACATTCACCTTTGATCCTGGGTGTTTAATCCACACCAGGCTGAATGCTCAGCCTCAGAAAGTCCACCTGCAGGCTTTAGGCGGCCTGCTCGCCTGACACACTGTCTTCAGCTTTCAGCCCATACACAGGCCTCAGATCTCAGCAGAGTTTTACAGAGCTCCAATGTCAGAGAGGAGTAATCCACCCACCTGACACTGCTGGCTGTTTTTTTTATAGGTCTGTCAAAACCCGGCCTGGACCGTGGGGAGTAGTCACCCAACCAGCACTTTGACTACTCCCAGTAAGAGCCGTCCCGGATCAGCTATTTACAACCATACTAAATAGCAAGGTGTCACACAGCAACTGATGCTGACACATGAAAACTGTCTCTTACTCCACCGAGGCCAGGAACCTCGGTGACACATACCTATCATCCACAATGATTCCTTGTACCTTTTTACAGTTCTTAAAGGGGTTGTCTGAGTTATGCCAAAGTGTGACCAAAGACAGAGAAAGTAATAATTTAACAACAAAAAAACTAATTATCCATTTGGCACTAGTAGTAGTGACACTCGGCAGCCAATCACTGTCCTCAATGGTAAACAGCACAAGACTGCTTGAGTCCAGTGATTGGCTGCAGTGGTCACATGTTTATTACAGGCATCTCACTGCTTCAGCCATGTAAGAGATGACCAGAGGGAAGTGTAGAAGTGGTAGTGCTGGAAATAGTAGAGGTCAAACAGGTGATTATGGAGTTTTATTGTCATTGAATCACAGTCCCTGCCTTTGACTACATTTTTGCATAACTTGGACAACCCCACATTTACTGACCACATTTTTTTTTTTCCAGAATTTTCTGTCTGCCCTAGAAACAATTGCATGATAATCACATTTCATAGGATTGCAATAGTTTACCAAACATATGCAACTCAAGGCTTCTGTGATGCTTCAGTCACTACAAGCAGGGTCAGACTGGTTCACCAAAGAACTGTATCCTCCAGGGGGTCTTTTTCTTCTTTCTTATCTGTCTGTCAGTCTGTCTACAATCTACCTGTGTGTGTTGTGTGCCAGGCTGTCTTGTAATGATGTCCTAGTGATGAAATTACACTATTGTGTACACAAATGCAGACCTCCCAAGGGTCCATCTTTTGGAGAGCAGTCACTTTTTTGACCCAAATCCCTCTGTCCCTCTTTGCTCGCTAAATGTCCCTCTTTTTGATCTCTAGTACAGAATTGCATTATTACATGTACAATATTGATCCAGAAAGTGTTCATCTGGTTCCTAGCTATATATTAGACCTTGCCTGGTATATTATTTCACGCAATTTGGATATTTGAAATTTCTATATTCAGATAATGTTTGCATTATTGTACACTAAGAAAACTATTAAAGTGTATAATATGCAGGAAAAATGGATCTTTCACATAATGAACCATAAGTGTCCCTCTGTGACTGTCCAAAAAGTTGGGAGGTATGCAAATGTTTCTAAGTTTTTGTGTGTGCATGAATCAAATTCAAATGCTATTGTCTATTGTGATTCAATTGTAATTGTGAATTTATTGTTGATGTCATAATATGTGTATATGTATTGATGGCTCAGTGTTGTGATTATGTCACAGAATTGTTTTTTCTCAAGTTGTGATGACATTACAATAGTGTATGTTTGTGGATGAATGTTTATAGCCTGAGCTCTATTGTGAAAGTGTCACAGCTACATGTATATTCTTATGCTGCACTCCATTGTGATATCAAAACAATGTGTGAGTCTGTATGTTCTGTAATTATGTCATAATAATTGGTAGTATGTGTCTAGGAGTTTCCTGACGGAACATCATGTGTATCATGTGTGGTAAGCCCTTCTCAACCTGCCCTACACACATATATGTATATATATATATATATATATATATATATATATATATATACAGTCCTGATCAAAAGTTTAAGACCACTTGAAAAATGGCAAAAAATCATATTTTACATCGTTGGATCTTAACAAGGTTCCAAGTAGAGCTTCAACATGCAACAAGAAGAAATGAGAGTGAGACAAAACATTTTTTGAGCATTCAATTAATTTAAAATAACGATTAAACTGAAACAGGCAGTTTTTCAGCTGATCCAAATGTTAGGACCACTTGCCTCTAAAAGGCTAAATCTGTGCAAAGATGTGGATTCATTGTCATTTTCTGTCAGGTAGTCACACGTTGTGTTGGCAAAGGCAAAAAAACTCTGCCTTTTTTAACGTGGTTGGGTTGTTGAACTGCATAAGCAGGGTCTCTCACAGCGCACCATCGTTGCTGAGGTGGGACGCAGTAAGACAGTCATTTGGAATTTCTTAAATGATCCTGAGGGTTATGGAACAAAAAAGTCAGTGGGAGACCCAAAAAAAATTCACCAGCACTGAGCCGGAGGATCCAATTGGCTGTCCGTCAAGACACTGGACGATCCTCGACCCAAATTAAGGCCCTTACTGGTGCTGACTGCAGCCCCATAACCATCAGACGGCATCTGAGACTGAAGGGCTTCAAAAACAAAAAAGTCTTCAAAGACCTCGTCTCCTTGAACGCCACAGAACTGCTCGTTTGGACTTTGCAAGAGAGCACCAAACATGGGACATTCAAAGGTGGAAGAAAGTTTTATTCTCTGATGAGAAAAAATGTAACCTAAATGGTCCTGATGGTTTCCAACGTTACTGGCATGACAAGCAGATCCCATCTGAGATGTTTTCTACGCGCCACAGTGGAGGGGGCGCCATAATGGTCTAGGGTGCTTTTTCCTTCAGTGGAACAATGGAGCTTCAGGAAGTGCAGGGGCGTCAAACGGCAGCTGGCTATGTCCAGATGTTGCAGAGAGCATTCCTCTTGACTGAGGGCCCTCGTCTGTGTGGTAACGACTGGGTTTTTCAACAGGACAACATTACTGTACACAATGCCTGCAGGACAAGGGACTTCTTCAAGGAGAATAGCATCACTCTTTTGGCCCATCCTGCGTGTTCCCCTGATCTAAATCCAATTTAGAACCTTTGGGGATGGATGGCAAGGGAAGTTTACAAAATGGACAACAGTTACAGACAGTAGATGGCCTTTGTGTGGCCGTCTTCACCACTTTGAGAAATGTTCCCACTCACTTCATGGGAGCGCTTGCATCAAGTGATAAACAATAACGGCGGAGCTACTCATTACTGAGTTCATGTTTGGAAGTTAGATTTCTGTTTTGGGGGTTTAGTTTTTTTCTGGAGGTGTGGTCCTAAACTTTTGATAAGCTGAAAAACAGCCTGTTTCAGTTTATTAGTTGTTTTCTTTAAATTGAATGCTCAAAAAATGTTTTGTCTCACTCCCATTTCTTCTTGTTGCATGTTGAAGTTCTAGTGGTCTTAAACTTTTGATCATGACTGTATGTATATATATATATATATATATATATATATATATACATACAGTACAGACCAAAAGTTTGGACACACCTTCTCATTCAAATAGTTTTCTTTATTTTTATGACCATGAAAATTGTAGATTCTCACTGAAGGCATCAAAACTATGAATTAACACATGTGGAATTATATACATAACAAAAAAGTGTGAAACAACTGAAAATATGTCATATTCTAGGTTCTTCAAAGTAGCCACCTTTAGCTTTGATTACTGCTTTGCACACTCTTGGCATTCTCTTGATGAGCTTCAAGAGATAGTCACCTAAAATGGTTTTCACTTCACAGGTGTGCCCTGTCATGTTTAATAAGTGGGATTTCTAGCCTTAAAAATGGGGTTGGGACCATCAGTTGCGTTGTGGAGAAGTCAGGTGGATACACAGCTGATAGTCCTACTGAATAGACTGTTAGAATTTGTATTATGGCAAGAAAAAAGCAGCTAAGTAAAGAAAAACGAGTGGCCATCATTAGTTTAAGAAATGAAGGTCAGTCAGTCCGAAAAATTGGGAAAACTTTGAAAGTGTCCCCAAGTGCAGTCACAAAAACCATCAAGCGCTACAAAGAAACTGGCTCACATGCGGACCACCCCAGGAAAGGAAGACCAAGAGTCACTTCTGCTGCGGAGGATAAGTTCATCCGAGTCACCAGCCTCAGAAATCGAGAGTTAACAGCAGCTCAGATTAGAGACCAGGTCAATGCCACACACAGTTCTAGCAGCAGACACATCTCTAGAACAACTGTTAAGAGGAGACTGTATGAATCAGGCCTTCATGGTAGAATATCTGCTAGGAAACCACTGCTAAGGGCAGGCAACAAGCAGAAACTTTTGGTCTAACTTTGGTTGGAACCAAAGATCTCAAATTTGGACTCATCAGACCAAAGCACAGATTTCCACTGGTCTAATGTCCATTCCTTGTGTTCTTTAGCCCAAACAAGTCTCTTATGCTTGTTGCCTGTCCTTAGCAGTGGTTTCCTAGCAGATATTCTACCATGAAGGCCTGATTTACACAGTCTCCTCTTAACAGTTGTTCTAGAGATGTGTCTGCTGCTAGAACTCTGTGTGGCATTGACCTGGTCTCTGATCTGAGCTGTTGTTAACCTGCGATTTCTGAGGCTGGTGACTCGGATGAACTTATCCCCAGCAGGAGAGGTGAGTCTTGGTCTTCCTTTCCTGGGGTGGTCCGCATGTGAGCCAGTTTCTTTGTAGCGCTTGATGGTTTTTGTGACTGCACTTGGGGACTGACTGACCTTAATTTCTTAAAGTAATGATGGCCACAAGTTTTTCTTTACTTAGCTGCTTTTCTCTTGCCATAATACAAATTCTAACAGTCTATTCAGTAGCACTATCAGCTGTGTAGCCACCTGACTTCTACACAACGCAACTGATGGTCCCAACCCCATTTATAAGGCAAGAAATCCCACTTATTAAACCTGACAGGGCACACCTGTGAAGTGAAAACCATTTCAGGCGACTACCTCTTGAAGCTCATCAAGAGAATGCCAAGAGTGTGCAAAGCAGTAATCAAAGCAAAAGGTGGCTACTTTGAAGAACCTAGAATATGACATATTTTCAGTTGTTTCACACTTTTTTATGTATATAATTCCACGTGTTAATTCATAGTTTTGATGCCTTCAGTGTGAATCTACAATTTTCATAGTCATGAAAATAAAGAAAACTCTTTGAATGAGAAGGTGTGTCCAAACTTTTGGTCTGTTCTGTATATATATATATATATATATATATATATATATATACACAAAGAGCGGGATATATATTTAATGGTGTGGCTTCATGAACTGCCATTACCAGCAGGTGAATGGCTATAACATACAGATGACATTTAAATAGCTAGGATCAGAACTGGCTCAGATTCTGGCTATTTAAACACTGAGATGCCAGAATTACAGTTTTTTGTTTATCCTGATCAAAAAGTTTTGTTGTATGTACTCCAAAATCCATTCAATCAAGACCACAAATCTTCCCTCAAAAAGTAAGACCTCATACAGTTTTTTTGACAGAAAAATAAAAAAGTTATGGATCTTTGAGTCCAATGACAATTTTGCATTGAGCAAGGTATGTAATTGTAAAGAACTGTAATTGTACAGTGCAGAATACAATTAACTTGTCACTTATACGGAATGATGAACATAATGAAAACAAATCCCCCAAAACAATGGCTCCTTTTCCAACACTTACTGGGTCCTTCCTGGTCCCCTCTAGAAATGTAGAAAATACCTGGAGATGCCTGTTCAGCCAATCACTAGCTGCAGTGGTGGGCTGCAAACTGTTTTTACCCCTTGGACAACCCCTTTAATAAAAGTTATACAATATATATAATATGTACCCCAAAATAGAGGCATTAAAAATGCAACTTGTCTTACAGAAAAAGGTCCTCATATGGCTACCTTGGCATAAAAATAAAAAGGTTATAGCTATTAGAAAGTGTACATTAAAATGAAAACAAAAAAGATCAGCAGTAAAGAGTTAAAGAGGTCATGTTTTATTGTAAAGATGTAACAACAGTGTGTGTGGTTATAGGCTACCAGTCTTTCCCAACAGCTTGTTTTAGATCTGTGCTACATTGTAACTAGAAATGAGAAAATCGAAGTTGACGAAGTGGAATTCGATCCGAATTTCAGGAAAAATTTGATTTGCACCGAATCCGAATTTCCTCACGCTTCGTTGTAGCGAATCACATTTTTTCCTAAAATGGCTGTTGCACGTGTTAGAACATGGATCAAGGAACTCTGGGAACGAGGGTTCACCCACAATGCTACGCATGCAGCCAATCAGCAGCAAGCTAGCCCTGTGGTGTCACAGCCCTATAAATAGCCTCAGCTATCTTGGATTCAGCCATTTTCCAGTGTACTTAGTGCAGGGAGAGACGTCAGCAGGCGCTAGGGACAGTGCTAGAAAAAAACTTTAAAGCTTTTATTTTGCTGTATAAAAGTTCAGGGAAAGGATAAGAAGGAATCATTTCACAGTATTGAAGCAGAACTGGGTTCAGTAGGGGAGATTACAGCCTGGATAATAGGAACAATACTATTACACCTTGCTGCACTAACTGGGGATCCAAATTGCCATTATACAGCTCTGTAATTCCAGCAAACCATTGTTATTGGGGTGCAAGTGCGGTTAGATACAGGTATTAACAGGGTTTATTACAAGGAAATATTTCTACGTCTTATTTTCCCTTGTGCGGTGCAGTTATAAACATTTTTTGGCTTGTATTGGTGGGGAAAAAAGCGCCTATTAGCCGTTGAGTGGTGAAGTGAGAAAATGACATCCTTTTTGGCGTATATTAGTGGCACAAAAATATATATTATTTGCCGTTCAGTGGTGCAGTTATATGTTCTAAAGCCTTTTGCGGAGTGTATAAGTGGAAAAAGGTAAGGGCCTATTTGCCTTTCAGCAGTGCAGTTATATGTTCTAAAGCCCTTTTTGGCGTGTATTAGTGGCACAAAAAAAGTATTTGCCGTTGTGTGGTGAAATGAGAAAATTATATCCCTTTTTGGCGTGTATTAGTGGCAAAAAATATATATATTTGCCAGCCAGCGGTGCAGTTATATGTTCTAAAGCCCTTTTTGGCATGTATTAGTGGCAAAATAATATATATTATTTGCCGTTCAGCGGTGCAGCTATATGTTCTAAAGCCCTTTTTGGTGTGTATTAGTGGAACAAAAAAAGTATTTGCCGTTGTGTGGTGAAGTGAGAAAATTACAGCCCTTTTTGGCGTGTATTAGTGGCAAAAAAATATATATACTGTATTTGCCGTTCAGTGGTGCAGTTATATGTTCTAAAGCCCTTTTTGGCGTGTATTAGTGGCACAAAAAAAGTATTTGCCGTTGTGTGGTGAAGTGAGAAAATAACAGCCCTTTTTTTGGCGTGTATTAGTGGCAAAAAAATATATATATTTGCCGTTCAGCGGCGCAGTTATATGTTCTAAAGCCCTTTTTGGTGTGTATTAGTGGCAAAAAAATTTATATTGTTTGCCGTTCTGCGGTGCAGTTATATGTTTCAAAGTCTTTTGTGGAGTGTATAAGGGAAAAAAATAAGGGCCTATTTGCCGTTCAGAGGTGCAGTAATATGTTCTAAAGCCTACTTTGGCATGTATTAGTGGGTAAAAAAAAAGGGCTTATTATCCGTTGTGTGGTGAAGTAAGAAAATTACAGACTTTTTCGGGGTGTTTTAATTTCTTTTTTATTTATTTATTTGATCTAACAGTAAGTCAGACAGAGAAGTGCCAGGCCCTGCACAGGGCAGTGGCAGAGACCTAAATGTTTCTGGCGCAGGCACAAGTCGCAGAAGAGTAAGGGGGCGTGGCAGAAGGAGTCACAGCCAGAGGCCTGAGGTCCCGGTGTCATCTAGTGGTCGTGGCTTGACCAGCAACCCAGCGGTTCTTGAATGGTTGAATCCACTTCGTCCCAAGTGACATCAGGCACCCCCAGGCAAGAGTCGGTGGGTTCGTCAGACACAACCCTTAGTTGGCAAGGCCCGGGAGCAGGCCCTGTGTTCTCACCTGTCCTCAACCGGCCTCTGTCCTTTTCTGTTCCCTCAGCCAGACAAGTATTACTGTATATGCTTTGGGCTCAGCTCCACTATACAGCGAGGACGAGCTACTAGAAGACAGTCAGCAGCTACTGGCAAGCCAAGATGTTGAGGAGACATCCGCCGATTCCTCTGGTAGGTGAGCAAATAAATAGTGATGAGGAGAGTGGCGTGGGAGCTGGTGTTGCAAGCTGTCAGGCTCCTGACCCAGAGACTGTTGAGGAGGACATCAGTAAAATGCAGACAGTACTCGATGATGATGATGATGATGATGTAGCTAATCGCACTTGGGCGCCGATTGAATTAGGGGCTTCATCATCATCGGGAGAAGAGGGTGGCAGCTTGCCCGTGAGACAGCGGCAGAGTCAGCAAGTCTCTAGCGTGGCCGGGAGTCAGCAGGGTGGCAGCAGTGGGAGGTCAGGAGCCAAACAGGCCTAGGGTAGACCACCCACTTTGCAGGAGCCTACCTGCCCAGAAAGTAGTGGTGCAGGGGTTCACGGAAGCAGCAGAGGTAACAGTCAGTCAGTGCGGAGTGTTGGGGGTAAAATCACCTACTCGGCAGTGTGGCAGTTCTTTGTTAAGCCGCTGGAGGAGGTGAACATGGCCATTTGTAGAATCTGTGGGCAGAAGGTGAAGTGTGGCCAGGGTGCGAATGTTGGCACCACAGCCCTGCGTCAACATATGCAGTGTCACTATAAAGTGGCCTGGGAGAACCGTGGCTCCGGTGTGGTGGTCCAGCCTGCCGCAGCAACCGCTACATCACCCAGTGGCATACACCCAATTTCAGGCTCCACCACCTCAGCCGAAGGGAGCTGTCTGTCCTTCCCATCATCTGCTGGTCCTGATGCTTCTGCTCCTCCTCCTACTCCTCATCATTCGTTCCATCAGCAATCGATCACCGAAGCGATTGCCAAGAGACAACAGTATGCGTGCACTCATCCAACGGCGCAGAAGCTGAATGTGCTCCTGGCCAAGTTGCTGGTGCTGTAGTCCCTCCATTTCTAAGTTGTGGACTCTGTACCTTTCAGAGAACTAATGGCTTGTGCCGAGCCGAGGTGGAGAGTCCAAAGCCATAATTTCTTTGCCAAAAAGGCAGTACCAGCCCTGAACATATATGTAGAACAGAAGGTAGGTCAGTCCTTGAGCCTGTCGGTGTCTGCCAAAGTGCACGGCAGCGCCGATGTGAGGAGCTGTAACTACGGTCAGGGACAATACATGTCCTTTACGGCCCACTGGGTGAATATGGTTCCTGCACAGCCACACCAGCAACTTGGCCAGGTGATGCCGCTTCTGCCTCCACGTTCTCAAGCCGTTGGCCTCCAATGTGTCCTCGGCCTCCATTGCAGGGACAATTCACAGTGCTCCTTCAGCATACCACATGTGCAGGGCACGGCGGTGTCATGCTGTTATGCACCTCAGTCACAAAGGGGAGGAACTGCTCTGTGTCCTTCATCAAGAAATCGAATCCTGAGATGGAGGCAGGGAATCCCTCCGAGTCACATGCACAAATGGCCCGATGCATGCTCACTTTCTTGTGTAGTGACTGCCAAATTGTCAGCATTTGGCAGAGGGATGACTTCTGACTCCTCACCTTGTTGGACCCTCGCTACCGGTCCAAAATGAGGGCCTTTTTTACCCCCACTGAGAGGGAGGACAAACTGAACTATTATAGAGACATCCTATGTAGTGAGTTGGCCGCTGCCTATCTGCGCCATCGTCCATCCTCTCACAGGTCAGACCGGGGGGCCTCACGTTCCTCTGCCATGGCTACTGGGGAGGGGTGGCGTGGCAGGAGCAGTACCAGCTCTATCAGCAGCAACTTGAGTCTAAAGTCGCTGATGAGAAGCTTTCATATCCTGCCTAGTGAAGAAACTACTCACTAGCAGCAGTAGCAGCTAGACCTGGAGCAGAACCTGAACCAGCAGGTAGTGGCATACTTGGACAGCACTCTGACACCACACATAAAAGATCTGCTGAACTACTGGGCAGCCAAACTGGATTTGTGGCCGCAACTGGCAGAGTTTGCCCGGCCAGTAGTGTGGCATCAGAGTGGGTGTTTAGTGTGGCGGGGGCCATTGTTACCCCAAGAAGAACTCGCCTATCCACCCAAAATGTGGAGAGACTGACCGTCAAGATGAATCAGGCGTGGAGCAGCCAGGATTTCCACCCTCCAATGCCTGATGCATTAGACTAGAATATACATGGTGCCACACCAACACTTTGACAAAAGAGACCGGTTTCTTCTGGCTACCTGCCTCAGCTATTATTCTGATGCTGCCACCTGCCTGATGCCACACATCTGATGCCAAGTACTCCTTTTTTCACCCACCATCTTCAGCTGGTACTGGTATTGCCACCCACCTCCCCACTCTGTCAACGGGTCACTCTGTGGTCTCCTGATACTGCTGCCACCTCACCACTTATGTATCTTGATGCTGCTGCTACCACACTGTCATTGTGCCACCCTGTGGCCTCCTCCTGATGCTGCTGCTGCCGCCAACTCTACACTTTGTCATTGTGCCACTCTGTGGCCTCCTGATGCTGCTGCCACCTCCACACTCTCATTGTGCCACCCTGTGGCCTTCTCCTGATGCTGCTGTCGCTACCTCCACGCTCTGTCATTGTGCCACTCTGTGGTCTCCTGATGCTGCTGTCACCTCCACACTGTCATTGTGCCACTCTGTGGCCTCCTCCTGATGCTGCTGCCACCTCCAGACTCTGTCATTGGGCCACTCTGTGGTCTCCTCATGCTGCTTCTGCCTTGCCACTAAGTAATAGGGCCACTGTGTGAACTTCTCATGCTGTTCCCACCCTCCCCACTTCATGACTAGGCCACTATTTTGCCTTTCGGCCTGGCTGACATCATCTTTTTTTTTTTACCCTTCTTGTGATCTGTTAGAAGGAAGGAAAAATGAGACTCACAATGGATCCTGTCTATGTAACAGCTGTAAGGCCTGCATGACATGGTCCCTATTTTGCATCAGAATTGGCTTATTATTTGGTAGCCAAAAGCAGGAGTGGGTACAAAACACAGAATACATGCAAATATTTCATTCACATGCAAATCCTCTCTGTTTTGGATCTACTCCTGTTTTTTTGGGGCTTTAGCAATACTGATGGAATTCTGACTAAAATTCTGACCGAGTAAAGGCAGATGCTCCACAGACAGGATCCGTATTTTGGAGATTATTGTTCTGACTAGTGTTGTTCGAGCACCGTAGTGCTCGGGTGCTCAGGCCGAACACATCAGGATGTTCGGGTGCTTGACCGAGCACCTGAGTATAATAAAAGTCAATGGTAGAACCCCAGCATTAAACCAGGTACCCCCTGGTCTGAAGAGGGGAGTGTGCCTGGTTCATAGGAAAATGTCAGAAAATGATAGAAACATCACCTAAATGGTTCGGGAACAGCATGGGGAGGATGTCTGGATGCATCTTGGACTCCCAGGTCGCTGCTGGGAATGATGTTGTCACATTAGTACGCCACTTTTACAGACTGACAATAATACCGACAAAACCGAAGATGAAATCGATTTTAAAGGAAAAATAGTTAGAAAACATTCTTTCCTGTATATTTACTTGTATATAAAGTGCAAGTTCAGCCAAAAATGTTGTTGATTTTCGGAAGTGGGGCCATGATTAACTCCTTAACGACACAGCCTTATTTCACCTTAAAGACCAGGCCATTTTTTGCAAATCTGACCAGTGTCACTTTAAGTGGTGATAACTTTAAAACGCTTTGACTTATCCAGGCCATTCTGAGATTGTTTTTTCGTCACATATTGTACTTCATGACACTGGTAAAATGGAGTAAAGGAAAATCATTTTTATTTATAAAAAAATACCAAATTTGCCAAACATTTGGGAAAATTTGCAAATTTCCTAGTTTCAATTTCTCTACTTCTATAATACATAGTAATACCTGCAAAAATAGTTATTACCGTACTTTACATTCCCCATATGTCTACTTCATGTAAGAATCATTTTGGGAATGACATTTTATTTTTGGGGGACGTTACAAGGCTTAGAAGTTTAGAAGTAAATCTTGAAATTTCTCGATTTCTTGAAGTCACTTTGTGAGGCTTACATAATAGAAACCACCCAAAAATGACCCCATTCTATAAACTACACCCCTCAAGGTATTCAAAACTGATTTTACAAATGCTGTTAACCCTTTAGGTGTTGCACAAGAATTAATGGAAAATAGAGATTCAATTTCAAAATGTCACTTTTTTGGCAGATTTTCCATTTTAATATTTATTTTCCAGTTACAAAGCAAGGGTTAACAGCCAAACAAAACTCAACATTTATGGCCCTGATTCTGTAGTTTACAGAAACACCCCATATGTGGTTGTAAACTTCTGTATGGGCACACGGGAGGGCACAGAGGGAAAGGAATGCCATACGGTTTTTGGAAGGCAGATTTTGCTGGACTGTTCTTTTGACACCATGTCCCATTTGAAGCCCCCCTGATGCACCCCTAGAGTAGAAACTCCAAAAAGGTTACCCCATTTTAGAAACTACGGGAAAGGGTGGAAGTTTTGTTGGTACTAGTTTAGGGTACATATGATTTTTGGTTGCTCTATATTACACTTTTTGTGAGGCAAGGTAACAAGAAATAGCTGTTTTCGCACCGTTTTATTTTTTTTGTTATTTACAACATTCATCTGACACTTTAGATCATGTGGTATTTTTACAGAGCAGGTTGTCACGGACGCGGCGATACCTAATTTGTATACAATTTTTTTTATTAATGTGAGTTTTACACAATGATTTCAATTTTTGAAACAAAAAAAATCATGTTTTAGTGTCTCCATAGTCTGAGAGCCATAGTTATTTCAGTTTTTGGGCGATTATCTTAGGGAGGGTCTCATTTTTTGCGGGATGAGATGACGGTTTGACAGTTTTTATTTTTTATTTTTTATTTTCTACGGTGTTCATCTGAGGGGTTAGGTCATGTGATATTTTTATAGAGCCGGTCGATACAGACGCGGCAATACCTAATATGTCACCCGTCATCTACGGTACATGTCGTACTGACTCACAGTATTGTTTCACTACCACAGCAGACTCCCTATGCATGTTACTGCAAGGCACAGTGTTCTACACCACTATCTGCAGCCAGGAAATAGCCGTTTTTAATGCGATTCGCTGAATCAAATATTTGAGAAATTCGCTCCTCTCTAATTGTAATGATGTCACAACACTGTTATCTATTTTTTAATAAGCTGTACTGATGTCATGAATTCACAACAGTCAACGTGTGTATTTATATGCTGTGCTCTATAATGATGTCACAGTACTGTGCATGTTATTATAGGCTGCCCTGTTAGATGCTGATTTGTGTGTGCAGCGGTATTTGTCCGGCCGCCTCTCAGCATATTTGACGCAATGCGGCTGGATCTACGCCGCTCCCCATTATAGTGAATCAGGCCAGGCAGACTTCCGGCAGCTCACAGGTGTACACTGCTGTATGGATCCGGCAGGCTGTTCCCCTGCTGGACTGATTGAATGCCAGTGTTAAAACAGGCCTTAGTACTGCAGTGTATGGAGATTGTGACATCTTCCTATTAAGCAACAGCCAGTCACAGTCACAACATCTGAGAGGTCAAATGACTGGGATTGCAGTTATCTTTAAAGGGCTTCTGTCACCCTACTAAACCGTTTTTTTTTTTTGTTTACTTATAATCCCTATACTACGATTTATGCCTACATAATCTAATTCATCATTTCGGTTCAGTAGATTCTGTTAAAAACGTACTTTTAAAATATGCAAATTACCTTGCTACCAGCAAGTAGGGCGGCTACTTGCTGGTAGCAGCCGCATCCTGCTATCCTAAAGACGCCCACTCCGCATGTTGATTGACAGGGCCAGGGAACGGGATCGTCCTCTGGCTAGCCCTGTCTGCTATCAAGATCTCGCGCCTGCGCCGTAAAGGTATTCAGTCGGCGCAGGCGCACTGAGAGGCGGGAACTTGCTCGGCCGCTCCATCCTCAATGACGTCATCGAGTACACCCAGAAGAGATGTATGTCAAATCTCTGGAAGGGGTTAAAGGGTTTGTGTCATGATTACAACATGCAAAGCAAAGCAAGTTTTCCAGTGGAATCACTTAAAAAAAACAACTTTGTGTCAGTATATTGCAGTTACGTTCTTGTGATGATGCCCCCTGGTGTTCTTTTGATTCTCTTTCAGAGTGTCAACTGGTTGTGTGTTGAAATCTAGGGAGAAAGAGATGATTCTAGTACACAATAGCACTAATCACACAAGAAGGTCTGGGCAGTCACACCGAGCAACTGGACGTGTGTGACCAGGTGGAAGTTCTGAACAATTAAAATTCTGAGACAATTAAAAGAACACCAGGGGGCGCCATAACAATTATGTAACAGCAATACCTAGACAAAGGAACATTTTTTTTTATAATGATCCCACTTAAAAACCTATATTGTGTGTGATCTAACAGAGTAAATTATTATTTATTAATGGGACAACTTACTTAAGTTGGCCACAAACATAAAATAATTGCCCAAATCAGCTAATTTGGGAGAGATCATCTAACAAATATTGGGTATTGAAGCATTTCAACCCTCTCTTGATATTTGTGTTCATTTTGACATGAGCTCTTGCCCTCACTGTGCATAGAGATGGGTTCAAAGCAACAAGGGACTCAGGATCAAAAGTGATGGTATAGTAAGGCTGAGTTCACACTTCAGTTATTTATCAGTTATTTCCGTCAGTTAATGAGAACCAAAACCAGGTGTGGGTCAAAAACACAGACCAGGTGCAGATCTTTCCATTACACCTTATCTCTGAGTTGGCTTCACTCCTGGTTTTTGCTCACAATAACTGATGGACATAACTGACCAAATAACTGAAGTGTGAACTCAACCTTACAAATTCTTCATAAGCTTGAAATATATATTATTTGTGAAGAAGCACAGCACCTCCAAACACACCGGAATAGTGAAGCTGTTCTGTTAAGCTAATGTCTCTATATTTCACTAAAGTAATGGAAATCTATTCAGTTAAATAGCTACTGCTATGAGAATAATCACAAACTGTCCACTATATAGAAGAATATAAGAACACCGGCATAGAAGAACTAATATCTAAGGTTCAGGGAAATGGAAGTAGGAAAAGACTCCATGAAAATAAACTGCTAAAGCTTGTGATATATTTCCGAAGAGAACAAGGTAATGTGAACAGAGTATACAATACAGTTGTAATACCCCATAGTGCCATTACTACCTCTTTTGAACCCCCAATATCTTTATTAGTGCATCCTGTGTCATCATTTATATTTATTGCCATTTCCTGCAATGTGTATATATATTTCCTCATAATTGACTGTTTTACATGTAATGTGCCTAGTTCACCAGCAGATGGCGGCAATCTGTGCAGAGCTAGTTTCTCTGGAGAGGAACCTTCTAATTCCATTCCAGCCCTCTCTAGAGAGGGAGGAGTTAGTTAGTTAGTGAGTCAGTCTAGCTTACCCTTCCTTAGGGTAGCACTGTGCGCTCTGCTGGGCCCAGAGGCCCTGCCTCTGAAGCCTATATGGTTCCTTGTCTCCTTCTAGGCTTGCATTGCCGATGGCCAAGCTAAGTGAGCTTGAAGCCAGGAAGAAGTTCCTAGGATTAAAGATAAAGTAAGAGACAGACTAAAGACAGCTAAGTAAAGTTCCAGCAGAAGAGGAAAAGTTCCTATTTATTCCAGCCAACATAGCAGAGCTGAGAAAGCTACAGTATAGCAAAGCTGAGATTGTTGCAGAATTGTTTGCCTGCCAGAAGTTAAGCCAATACCTGCTGATGACCAAGATAAAGTCTGGAAATCGTTTGGATTACCGTTTATGGCAAGTAAAGCTGTGTTCAACGTTAATACAAAGTCTGGACTCCGTTTATTCCACTAATTCATCACCCAAGTTAATCACCCCCTTTGCACTTGCATATAAAATCTACAGAGACATTGTAGGCCACTCTACACCACTCTGGCATCCTACCCCTGTGTACCAACAGTACGATCTACAAAGGGGCATTCATGTCCTCGTTGCTTAACTGCAACTGGCGTCACGACTACTTGCTCTAACAGAGGGAAATTTTATTGTAAATATCTTTTCATGGGGCAGGGGATACCCCAGATTCTGGCAATAGTCCACTGCACAGCCACTACACGAAAAGGTGTAGCCAGTAAAAGCCAATGACAATGGGCCTAATCCTCAGTGGATCTGCTGCACACCCGCATAGTAAGAATCAGAACATACCTTCAGATTTCTGCCGAGGATCTTGTAGTTGTCAGATCTGCAATATTCAAATACAACAAATACAACAAATATGACGGTTTGCTAAATGTAGATCTGCTCTGTGTGGATGAAAGTGTAATATTACATCTGCACTCTTTACTCTGAACCACCCAGATGCCCCCTCGGCAGTTCTCACTCCCCTCACCCCTTCATCCAGTTTCACAAAGTGACGTGTCATAGTCCTACTCATCACTGTCTTCTTTTGTCTGTATTTGTCTTTTTTAGGGTGGTGACCATGGAGGTGTCTGACAAGGTAAAGAGAGCCCAAAAGAAGGGAAAGTAAAACTAGAGACTGTGGGAAGGTCATACTACATTTTTACAAAGTTTCACCTATAAACATCCTGTTCTGATTTCAACTGTATCTGGGTCCTGATGACATAGATACAGTTGAATGCTATGGTGAAGCAGGGAGCCGTCTATTCCTTGCTCTCTCCCCAGCAGCAGGCATGATGCGGTGTCAATGCTGCAACTGTGGAACTGGACAGGAGACTAGAGAACGTGAATGGAAGGGTGGCAAAGCATGTGCCGCTTGTTCTCCATTTACTTCAAGGCCCCGTTTTTGAGACAGGAACAGCTCCTAGAAGTAGGACCTGCATCAATGTCCTATTGCCATACCATAAATGTGCAAGATAGGACAACTTCTTTAAGCATTAGCTGTGCATTTATTCTCTCCATATTATTAATATTACATTTACAATTGATGCTACTAACTTAGTGTATTTAATACCTAATAATTGTTGCAGAGTTGAATGTGTGTGTTGGGGGGAGATGCCATGTATCCTGAGCCCTATCTTCACCTATGGGCACTCCCTGGTTTGGGAGCCTTCTGCATGGTGGCAGTTGGGGTACACTGGGAGTTCCTGGGTTTTGGGGTGCAAAACTGGGATCCATGGGAGTGACAATGCAGTACTTTGGAGGTGTAGGTGAAGATGCTGTGCAATGATGGTTTTCAGCTAAAATAATCAGCTGTGCTGTACTGGTGCAACTTGGCAGATGGTGTACACAGACACGTGGAAAAGTATGTACAGTTTTTACAGGTTGCATAGAGAGTTTACCCAAGACTGTGGATAGGGAGGAATAGGCAATATGATTCTAGTTATTCTGAGCAATCTTCCCAATTCAGCCAAGGGGTGCAATTTATCTCTGTCTTTTCTATCAGCAATTCTAGAATTCCATCTGCGCCGTGCAGTTCTTTAACATATGGCCAGTCTGTCTAAACCAGTGTTTCCCAACCAGTGTGCCTCCAGCTGTTGCAAAACTAAAACTCCCAGCATGCCTGGACAGCCTTTGGCTGTGTGGGCATGCTGGGAGTTGTAGTTTTGCAACAGCTGGAGGCACACTGGTTGGGAAACACTGGTCTAAACCCAACCAAATGCAGTAAAGTCCATAGCCTGACACGCGCATTACCTCCACTGTCTTATTTTTATTTTTTTATTTCCGTTTTTTTAATCAAGACAGATTATACAAAATAAAAGCCATTGACTTTTCACAACATGTATAACCTGATATAACATATGTGGCATCTGAGTATAAATGATGTCAAAACCCAACAAAACATCTTGATACATTTTTATTTTACCCCCAACCCCTCCCCCGATTATCCCCAAACTCCCTTGTACCAAAGGTGATTCTGACAATCCGTATTATTATGATTCAAGGATCGCACTGTGAAGACGTGCCAATAAGGTTCCGAAAATAATCTCTTTTAACCTATCCAAACGGTCTTTCAAATTTCTAACCTTCCCAAGTTGCCTCTTACTTGGGAAACAAGGTACCATTTCATTTGTTTGAAAGGGGACATTAGTTCCTGTTTTTCTTTGTCTTTTTTCATGAACCTGCCTACTGTCTTTTACTTATGTCTTTCTATCTCCAATCTTTCCATATAAAGCATATGCTTCATCGTACCCATGACCTCTTCCCATTCTGGTGCCTCCAGTTGCAGCCATTTTCTCAAGATTAATTTTTTAACAGACATGAGTGAAATGTGTATACTTCCCTCTGCTACCCCCGGGCCTTGCTCATAAGACTGATCCCTCTGGATGTACTGGAAAATACACTGTTGAGGGTTAGACTTCACCTCTATCTCCCACACCCTCCGAATATAATCAACGGTTCGGGACCATAGTGGTTGCAGTTTTGGGCAAGTCAATAAACTGTGCAAAAGTCCTGCCTTCGGCAAAGCACTTTTAGGACAGTGTCTCAGATAATGGGCTGGGGACTCTCTGTAAGACAAGTCGAATGCATAAGTAGCCCTACGTAGTATTCGCAGTTGTGTTTCTCTCCATTGTTCATTTAGGTCTGCTTTCCTGATAAATTGAAAACCCTCCCTCATCTTTTTGGATACGCTTTGATCCTCCAGCTCCATTTCCCAGGTATGGAAGGCTCTATCTACCAGACCTAACATTTGTGTACTGTGGATTTTGTAATATATTGCTGAAAGAGAGAGCATGGATGCCTCCTTGCCTAAAAGCGTGTTGAACCATAACATTCTGTCAGCTTCACCCAACTTCTCCGACTGCAATCTACAGTAAGATTTTATCTGTTGGTAAGAGAGGAAATGCGGAGCTGGCAGTTGGTGTTTAGCTTTGAATTCTTCCCAGGGCATCAGGGCCTGACCGGTGGTGTCCAACATATGGTGTAACTTATGTATACATTTATCTCTCCAAACCTGAAACATCTTGTTTTCCCTTCCCTGGAGGAAAGATGGCAAAGACCACAGTGGCATCTGCGGTGACACATAGAATGGAAGCCTATACATCTTCCTAATGGCTTTCTATGACATAATCGTATTTCTCAGGACTACATTTTGTTTGATCTGAGATGGAATGTCACGTAATTTCGTGTGCAGTAACTCCACCAGATGCCACGGATGGGCCAATTCTTGTTCCAGGGAAGTAGCTGAGAAAAATGGTGGTGCCCCATATCCAGTCCCTAACGTGCCGAAACAAAGCAGCCAAGTTATAGTGCCTGACATTTGGCAGCTGGGGGCCACCTTCCCATTTTGACATAGTAAGTTTCTCATAAGCTATACGTGGTCTTTTTTGCTTCCACAGAGAGGGCAGTAAATGCTGATTGGAGTTTTGTGTTGCAATAGTAGAGGGATTGTCTGTCAGGGATATAGGAGCTGTAGGAAAGTGCAAGGGGCCATCATTGACGGAAGATATGTGTCACCGAGGTTCCTGGCCTCGGTGAGGTAAGAGCTGGTAATTTTAAGTGTCAGCGGCAGCTAGTACTGACTGACACTATTGGTTTTTTAGTGTGGCTGTAAAGCCGATCCGGGCTGACTCTTACTGGGAGCAGCCAAAGTGCAGGGTGGGTGGCTGTTCCGCACATTCCAGGCCGGGTTTTGGTTAGGGATATAAAACCCAGCCAGCAGTCTCAGATGGGTGTGGATTATCCTCCATTTCACAGTAAATCTGTGGAGTCTCTGTGGTTTGAGATCTGCATGATGTGTGCCGTACTAAAGGGCTGAGAGCTGCATTGCCGGGAAGCAGGCCCTAAAGCCTGTTGGGGACTGCTACTGCCAAAACTGCTGACAAGGTGAATGCTTTTTGTTCTGTGGACTTGCCATGGTGTGAATAAACACCAAGACAACGAACTGTCATTTTTGTTTATGTGTGAATAAACACTGCATTGTTTAAGTCAAAGACTTTGTTTTTGCGTCCGCTAATCTGCCTACCAGAGCGATTCTCCACAGAGCTTAGAGAAACATGATACTTTAACCAGGTAAGCTTAATGAGAGTGGAAGATCTTTCCATTTAATCAAGTCCTGTATTATTTTTTGAATCAAGGGAGGATAGTTCAGGGAATATAGTGCTTTCGAGGAGCGCCCAAATTTTATCCCTAAATATTTCCTATAATCTTTTCTAACTTCTACATTGTTATATTGCCGCGTGTAATTTTTTTTTTTGTAATTGAGAAAAAAGATCTGGCTTTTTGAAACACTTATTTTATAACCCGTTACCGAACCGTAATAAATTAAGGCATGTAATATCACTTTGAGGCGTGAGTACGGGGAATCTATGTAAAGTAAAAGATCATCAGCAAAACATGCTAATTTGATCTCTCTCTTCCCTACTTCAATTCACTTGAACAGGTCGGATTGTTTTAGGTATAAAACAAGTGGTTCCAAAGCTATGTTGAATAATAGTGGGGATAAAGGACACCCCTGTCTAGTTCCTTTCTCTAGTGTTATTGTATTGGACAGGAAGCCTGGCATGTATATTTTCGCTTGGGGCTGTGAGTACAGAGCTTTTAAACAGTTGCATAATTCCCCCGTGAAGCCTATGGTGTCTAGAACCAAGTCAAGACATTTCTAACTTGCGTTGTCAAAGGCTTTCTCGGCATCTACTGCCAGAAAAGATGTATTACCCCCGTGCTGTCTCTCTCTCAGCCCATCTTGTACCGTAAGGACTTTCCTTATGTTAGTTACCGCCGATCTACCCTTCATGAAGCCTACCTTGTGGTCTCTGATTATTGACGGTAGCAGAGAGGCTAGTCGATTGGCTAGTATTTTTGAAAGGAGCTTGACGTCTTGATTTATAAGTGATATGGGCCTGTAAGATCCTGGCTGAGTCAGGTCTTTATGAGGTTTGGAAAGCATCTTTATATAAGCAATCTGGCCTGATAATGGCAAACTACTGCCTTTTATGATAGAATTGTATAATGGGGTAAAAATGGGGACTAATTCCCCCAACAATACTTTATAAAATACTGCCGGGAATCCTTAGCTTAGGGACCCGAGCCTTACCTTTTGAAAGAGATTTTATAGTCGTTTTTAGTTCATCTTCTCTAATCTCTCTATTTATAGCGGCACGAACCTCCTCCGACACTGAGGGGTCTATGGCCCTTTCCCTCACAAAGGGATCCTGGGTGTAAAGGGATTGAAAATATTCACCCAATGCTCCCACGATTTCCTCCGGTTTGGTGCAAAGGTTTCCCCGCTCATCTTTCAGGGGGTGATAATGGGATTGTTTAATGTACGGTTTAGTAAACTTAGATAATTTTCATGCCTTATTACCATGTTGGAATAAATCTGCCCTCTTGCTGTCCCCATACCATTTGGTTGCCTGTTCTAAGTTATAGTCAAAAGTGTGTTTAGCTGTTACCCACAGTATTTTATTGGACTCCGTTGGGTGGTTCAGAAAGGTTGTGTATGTTTCCCTGAGCCGCCTAGCTTCCCTAGCTTCTTTTTTTCCCCCTTATAGTGTAAGCCATTATACAACCCCTTAAAACAGCTTTTGCCGTTTCCCAAAAGATAGTGGAGTTTGAAGTATGCTCTTTGTTATCCTGATAGAATTCCCACCACCAACCCCTAAGTCTGTCAGCAAAATCCTCGTCAGATAGAAGGTGTTGGGGGAGTCTCTATAGAAAGTCTGACCCATGGGGTACATCATCCATTATCTGCATTATTACCGGGGCATGATCCGATGTGATCATATTGGATATCCTCACAGTTTTCGTTTTAAGCAGAATGTTTGGAGAGGCTAGAAAATAATCGAATCTTGACCAGGACATCTGAGAATGGGAAAAATGCGTAAACTCTCTCTCCATTGGGTGATGGTGTCTCCACACATCCACCAATCCTGTGGCCTGAAGTAATGGAGAGAGAGTGCATACACCCTTAGACTTGGGTCCCTTCTGTGTATAACGCTGACGTCTGTCTTCTATCTTGTCATGGACTCTATTGAAATCGCCCGCTACCACCAGCTGGCCTCTGCCCTCTTGCAGGATAGTAACTTCCAATGCCTTGTAGAACTTTTGCTGGGAGGAGTTTGGAGCATACACATTATAAATTGTGATAGACCCTGCTGGTAATTCTAACACCAGTTTCAGTAGTCTACCCTCCTCGACTGATGTGACGGTTGTTACAGTATATTGTAAGCATTTGTGCAAAAGGATAATAACCCCTGCCTTTCTCCCCAATGATAGGGAACCTAGTACCTGACCCACCCATAATTTTTGAAGTCTCCAGAAATCTGGTTCCTCTAGATGTGTCTCCTGCAGCAAGGCTACATCGGCATCCAATTTTTTAAGGTGCCTTAGAATAGTGGTGCGTTTAGATTGGGATCACAGTCCAGGTCACTACACGCATGATGTTAAGAATAAAAGGGTAACTGCAGGAGGTATACCCAGGCAAGACAGGCCTGGATTTGTAAATTTACCTCATACTAAATACGTTCCAGCCCGAATCACGGAACCTATAGCTCTCCTCAATGTCAGAATCACCTTCCCCTCCTCCCTAGCCCTTCCCTTAAACAAACAAGCCCCTTCCCCATAAGACAATGTTAACAACCAACATCTTGACTTCTCTTTTTTCACACATAGTAATGCATAGCCGTTGAAACTAGCTTACTCACATTGACACATTTCCGGATCCCTCATCACTCTCATCCACTTGCCCTTTTGAAAAATTACTCTTTGCAGACTTGACATAATCACTACATATAGCTGTTTCCCAGAAAAGACGAACAGCGTCTCTTCCTCCCACCAACTCTAAGTATAAGGATACAGACATCCCCAACAACATTCCTGGGGAACTCAACATGAATCTCACATGTCCCCTCAGCGAAAGCCGCGTTGTCATCTCCACGCTAAGTCTTGGCTTTGAGATAGTTGAGCCAGCTCGTTCTCTGGTGCGGCCGTCAACCTTGGAGTTCCATGACTCGACTGCCTGCTCTCCCTTTTTCCTCTACCAGAGAACATGCTCCTCCGTGATGGACTGGTTTGAGAGGCGAGGATGTCGTCTTCTTCTCCTAATCCTTCTTGAACCTCTTTCGGGGTAAGGAAGGTTGATATAGATCCATCCACTTGGAACACCCTCAGCGTTGCTGGGCATTGTAGTGTAAATCTTTTTCTTCACTAAAGCGGAACAAACGTCAGAGAAAGCTCTTCTGCGTCTCGCCACTTCCGCTGAATAATCACCAAACAGCAATAACTTGTTGCCCCGTACAATTAGCTGCTGTGGATTGCGCTGATATTTGTTAAGGATCGCTTCTTTCGCTGCGTAGTTTAAATACTTCACAATAGTATTTATGGGTCTAGTTTTACCCAGCTCTTGACCCTGCGGTCTTTGAGGGCCCAGTCTGTGAGCTCTTTACACAGTAAATTAACCCTGGTGACCCTAGGCTTGAGGTATCTCTATGGCACATATCTGTGGCAGTTGGTTCGGCGGGATTGATTCCAGTAGCCCCACTATCCACAAATTACTTCTTCTGGAGCGGTTTTCTAAATCGTCTATCTTCTCCTTTAAGGCCTGATTGCTGCAGAGCGTTTCTTTGTTTTGTATTTCAGCCTTTTCTAGTTCTTCCTCCACCAGAAGGATTCTTTGCTCCAGATCCGCAATCTGGATGGTGTGTTGGGACACCTCTTGCTGTAATTGCAGCAGCGTTGTGGAGACCGTGGCTTCTAATGTGGCTTTTATATCCTGCGCCAATAATTGTGCCACCGCATCTCCTTACAGGAGGAAGGTAAGACCTGCCCTGGGCTGGATAATATCTCCCTGTCATCCACCGTAGCCTTATCGGGATCAATGCTACGCTGGGGAGGCTGGGAAGCTGACCTCGTCGGGCTGTGGGACAGTCCGCTGCTGCCGCTGCCATCTCGCTTCGCTGACACTGACTGTCTTTCTGCTGCGGGAGCGGCGACACAGGTACTCGGGAGCCACCTCTCTGGAGGAATTTCTCCATAAAGTCGCTGGGGACTCAAAGGGCACTTTTGCGTGGTTAACAGCTACTTTAGCAGTAATGGCTGCTAAAGCTTCTGTTAGGCTCAATTCTACTTTGTTAGAATCACTTTGTTGGCTTATTTTGGTAAACACGGCTGGTGTATACCTGTCTGCTGCTTGTCCTCATAGATGCTAGCTACACATACAGTCTTCTCACACTTGCTACTGAATGCACACTACAGAGCTACAATTAGTGGGAGCAGGTCACTCCCAACAACTGAATCTAGATGAAAAGGTGATTTATTTCTCTCCCATATACAGCCTTTGAACTACAAAGCGCATAAAGTATAATGTAAACCATTTAGCAGTGAACCACCGGGTCACTGCAATTTTGGAGTGAAAAAAATACATTTCATTCTTATGTAAATTAGCAGTTCCGTGCACTGAGGGCGGGGCCAAGCCACACTGTACACCCTTGACCATCCTGTCTCTTCTTATAGCATCTCTGTCTCAAAATGCTGCATAGTCATCTCACCTGGCCTCTCCAGAATTGTGGTACCTGCACAGTACGGTATCTTGTGAGAAGAACCGTACTGTGCACATGAGAAAATTACAGTATACACGAGATATGTGAAAGATTATAGTGGCAGGTCCATAATCTCGCACCTGTCAATCAATATGATAAAGGAGGGAATTACTCTCCAGATGGATGGCACTTTGGTGCACTTAGGGGCTTGAGCCCATCTTCATTGCACTAAACAGCTCATTTGTATATTAGAACAAAGTGGATTGTCCTAAGAAAGTTACTGGTTTAATTGTTTCTACAAACCAGCTACTGCGCTTAGCTTATCTGCTGATAGACTTCCTTTAGGGCCAATACTGAATACATTTCTCTCTTTCTTACAGCAGACCTGAAGTTCTTACCTTGCCACATGACTGATATATTATCTATATCTCAAGATTGTTTAAAACGCAAGCACATGCAAGATTAATATATAACTTGACGTCTACTTCAAACCTTATCAATCTTTTACTCTTAGCTGTGAAGTCAGTCTTGGCATGCCACAGGGTATTACAGTATCCAGTCTAGCGTAGCTTGGCTGCCTCCTGGTATCTCTACAGGATAATGAATGAGCCCCTTTTTATCAGTCTTTACAAGTAGAACACCAACAAAGTTTGAATAGTTTATCTACTGACATTTTCGAAATGTTTTTTTTTTATATCGCAGGAGGAATTGTGTTCTTAATAAGATAATATTTTCATATATTATCTTAAAATTTGCAGAAACTAGAACAGAATTCAAAAAATTTTTTTGCAAAGTGCAGTCTGGCCAGAAGCACGAGAGGTGTCTGGCTTGTGAAAGTAGTGTGTGGTTTAAAATAACAAGATTTGGTTTGGAAGCTTGGATTTCACAAATTTCACAGAATATCAAAGTTTACATTGCTGGGAAACGGCTCTGCAGAAATAGCAACATATGACAGGCCCTGAGGATATATTCAGCTCATATGTGACTGACAGCTAGGTTTTTGATATACATATATATCTGTGACAAAGTGCACCAGAAAACTATATTAGGCATTTAGAAATGGATCCAAGCATGGAACCCTTTAGGAATATATAAGTCTTAGGGCTTATTCAGATGGTCATAGTGTTTTGCTGTCTGCAAATTGTGGATCCGGCCATGTGGGTTCCGTATTTTGCAGACAAAAATAGGACTTTCTCTATCTTTCTTGCGTGGTCGCGGATCAGAGCTACGGATGTAGACAGCACACGGTGTGATGTTCCGCATCTTTTGCGGTCCCATTGAAATGCCCAAAATTGCGGAATGGATGTGGACTCATTCATACAGTCATCTAAATGAGCCCTTAAGGAGAAATGTATTTTATAGGGGTTGTGCAAAAATGAGGGGTATTTGGCAAACCCTCCCACTTGGCCTGACCTGTAAAGGGAAGCTTACTTACCCGCTTCCTGGTGCTGCCTCCCCACTCATTTTCTTCCTGACCTGAGAAGCTCTTCTGTACTTCCTCACTGTAAACATTTGGGTTTATGCTGCCTGCAGCCAGTCACTGGCCACAGTGGTCACCGGATCCCCTTGCATCATGTGACCACTTGTCATGACGTAGGGGATCCGGTCACCACCGTGGCCAGTGATTGACTGCAGGCAGTGTCAAACCAGATGTTTAAAGCAAGGGAGCTATGGCCAGAACTATTCCTCTCCCAGATGAGGTGGATCCCGAAGTTTGTACATATGCCAGGTAGAGGAATAGTTCTGGCCCTGTCCACAGCAGAAGTGACTTCCCATCCATGACCAGAGTCCCAAGTGGCCAATCCACGCAACTTCAGGACAGTAAGAACATTACAAACTTTCTTCTAAAGGCTAGTTATGTGCAATTTAGGTGGGTTTGCATGACCCGCTACATCCTGGAAAACCCCTTTAAAGGCATGTTTAGCTAATAGAGGGAGGGATTTTGAGGGATTTATCCTCCTCAATGAAAAATGAAAGCAAATAATAAAAAATGAAAACCAGGGGGTGGAGCTTGGCGGCTCAAAACATGGCCGCTTGATCTTCATGCTCCTAGCCTGGGATGCTTCACAACGGCTCACAGCCCATTATTCCCTGCATCCAATGTCTCAAGGGGTGACTGATCATCACCCAACTTCAAAGCCTACCGGATCGCATCACTCGGAAGCCGATTTGGCCGCTCCATCGCCCCGCTGCTTCTCAGTGCGCCGCTCCGTGAAACGCTGCCTCACAGCACGTCACTCCCCTGTGCAAGGACCCCCAGCGCTTCCCGCCCTCCTCCTCCAGCAAAGAATCTCCCAGATCTGAAGAGAGGAGAACAGAAGAGCCATACCTCTCCAGTAGGCCTCACTGCTTCCCGCCGGCCGCCGCCCTCCTCTAACTTTCTCAGAGGGTCAGGGACAGAACGGAGACCCTTGTATAGTACCTAGCAGGGGCAGAGCCCTCACCGCCAGCCGCGGCCATATTGCCCATGGGCGCATCAGGGATACCTGCTTCACAAAGATTAACTGTGCACATTGCTATTGATAATATCTCAGATACCGCAGAACCGGGGAAGCGTCGGCCGGTGATGTCGCCCTTATCTTCACCAAGCAGCAAAGGGCCGGCCCAAAGAAAGAGTAACATACTAGAATGGAGAGGGTGACGGTGATGAATGTCGGAATGTGACGAATCACAATTTTTTGCATCCTCAGCGCCTGTTACAGTAGATACCTTAAAGGACATTTTTATTGTCTTACAAAATGGGATAAACAAAAATGTATCTTTCCTTATGCATAAGGTCCAATCTAATGAGCCAGGGGTAAATGACAACAGGCAGTTTTAAAACTTATCTGTTTGGGGGACAGGCCTTGAAAAACAGACCGATGAGTGGTTTGTGCCAGTCAGCCTCAAGCCCGGCCTGGTGGTGTGCGATAATGGGCGAAATCTCGTAGCAGCTCTGGGACTAGCGGGTTTGACACACATCCCTTGCCTAGCGCATGTGCTGAATTTGGTGGTGCAGAGATTCCTTAAAACTTACTCCGATATGTCAAAGCTGCTAAAGTGCGGGCCGTCTGTGCGCGCTTTCGACGTTCTCATCCTGCTGCTGCTCGCCTGTCAGCGCTGCTGCGTAACTTTGGCCTTCCCGCTCACCGCCTCATATGCGATGTGCCCACAAGGTGGAACTCCACATTGCACATGCTGGCCAGACTGTGCGGGCAGCAGCAGGCGATAGTGGAGTTTCAGCTGCAGCACGCACGGTTGAGTCGCTCGGCGGAACAGCACCACTTCACCACCAATGACTGGGCCTCCATGCGAGACCTGTGTTCCTTGTTGCGCTGTTTCGAGTACTCCACCAACATGGCCAGTGCCGATAACGCTGTTCTCTGCTTTACTATCCCACTTCTATGCCTTCTTGAAAAAACGCTCCTGGCGATGATGGAAGAGGATGTGGCACAGGAGGAGGAGGAGGAGGAGGAGGAAGAGGAAGAGGGATCATTTCATAGGGTTTCTGGCCAGTCATTCCAAAGTGGCTCTGAGGGTGGGTTCCTGCACCCACAAACCCAAGGTACACAATTGTCCAGCCAGGGCACAGTTTTGGAGGCTGACGAGGTGGAGGAGGAGGAACCATGTTCACAGCACAGTAGCACCCAGACCAGCTTATGGCCATCACTGGTACGTGGCTGGGGAGATACAGAGGACACAGACGATATACTTCCCACAGAGGACATATTTTCGTTGCCTCTGGGCAGCCTGGCACACATGAGCGATTACAGTGCAGTGTCTCCGCAACGACCGCCGAGTTGCCCATATTCTAACTTGTGCTGATTACTGGGTGGCCACGCTGCTGGATCCCTGTTACAAGGACAACGTACCATCCTTAATTCCCTCACTGGAGCGTGATTGTAAGATGCGCGAGTACAAGCGCACGCTGGTAGACTCGCAGCTGGTGGCATTCCCACCTGACAGCGGGGGCATAGTGGAAGCACAAGGCGAAGGCAGAGAACGAGGAAGAGGTCGTCAAAGCAGCTGGGGTACCGCCAGCAACTCAGAAGGCAGGGTTAGCATGGCCGAAATGTGGAAAAGCTTTGTCAGCACGCCACAACAACTAGCACCACCAGCTGATATGGAACGTCTTAGCAGGAGGCAGCATTTCACCAACATGGTGAAGCAGTATGTGTGCACACGCCTACACATACTGAATGACGGGTCTGCCCCCTTCAACTTCTGGGTCTCCAAATTGGGCACATGGCCTGAGCTTGCCCTTTACGCCTTGGAGGTGCTGGTCCTCCTCCGCTCGTCCTCCTCCACCGCCACTTCCACCTACACCGCTACGTCCACCGCCTCCTCAAACTCCTACTCCATATGGAACTCCACCTCATAAATCAAATTATTTTATTTGTACGTGTTTTATTTTATATCATTTCACTACTTTGTCATTTACATTTTCGGGTGAAATTCACCATTGTTTGGGTGTATAGTACCACTGCTATACCTAGTAGGCCAGTTAAAAAATAAAACAAAATTGTCATTAACATTTTTGGGTGAAATTCACCAATTTTTGGGTGTATAGTACCACTGCTATACCTAGTAGACAGGTTAAAAACAAAAAAATTGTCAGTTACATTTTTTGGGGAAATTCACCAATTTTTGGGTGTGATATACCCCTCCTCTACCTAGTTGACAGCTTAATAAATTTCAATAATTTTTCTGTTACATTCTTGGGTTGACATTATACAATTTTTGACGCGAATAAACACCTGCTATGCATAGGTGACAGGGAATAAAATATATTATTTAGTAATTAATGGGCGCTACAGCCTTTCATTCAATGCTTAAACTTTGAAAAGTTTTCACACTTTTACGCTTTAATGATTTCTCCCATATTTCAACTCTATAATTTAAATTTGAAAAAATGAATCCTCCCTTGGATGTGGTCTCTCTTTCTCACGCTCCCTCTCTGGCCTGGAACCCTGATTCCCCGCCACCCGCGATCATCATGTTAGGCGCATAAAAGAACATCGAAAGTTGACAGAGCAGATATCAAATTGGATTGTGAACATCACGGGGACGTGTGACATGGTGGAGCAGTAAGTGTGCACACGCCTACACGAACTGACTGACAGGGGTCAGCCCCTGCAACTTCTGGGTCTCCAAATTGGGCACATGGCCTGAGCTTGCCCTTTACGCCTTGGAGGTACTGGCCTGCCTTGCAGCCAGTGTATTGTCTGAACGTGTATTTAGCTTGACTGCAGGGGGTTATCACAGGTTATATTTCCCAATCTAATAAAAAAAAATACAAATGCATTTAAAACCAAAAAGAAGTGTAGGCTACCTGCTCCTCCTCCACCGCCACTTCCACCTACACCGCCACATCCACCGCCTCCTCAACCTGCTACTCCATATGGACCTCGTCCTCCTCGTGAAAACTCATATCCGACAGTATATTCTAACACAGAGGCGTTCCCATAGTGCCTGACAGCACCCGATCTTTTACTGGGGGCTGTGATCTGCACAATTAACCCCTCAGGTGCCGCACCTAAAGGGTTAATTGTGCGTATCATAGCCCCCTGTAAGAGATCAGGTGCTGCCAGGCAGGAGGGGGCAGACCCCCTCCCTCCCCAATATTATATTCATTGGTGGCCAGTGCGGCCCCCCCCCCCTCAGTTAAAATCACGTTCCGAATGCCCCATCATTGGTGGCCAGTGCGGCCTCACATCTCCCCCCCCCCTAGTTAAAATCACGTTCCGAATCCCCCACCATTGGTGGCCACTGCGGCCTCACCTCCCCCCCCTAGTTAAAATCACGTTCTCCCATGATTGGAGGCAGTGGAGAGTTCCGATCGGAGTCCCAGTTTAATCGCTGGGGCTCCTATCGGTAACCATGGCAACCAGGACGCTACTGCAGTCCTGGTTGCCATGGTTACTTAGAAATTTTTAGAAGCATTATACTTACCTGCGAGTTGTGCTGTCTGTGCCCAGCCGGGCGCTCCCCCTACTGGTAAGTGAAAAGTCTGTGCGGCGCATTGCATATAGCACAGACCTGTCACTTACCAGTAGGAGGAGCGCCCAGCCGGTCACAGACATCGCAGCTCGCAGGTAAGTATAATGCTTCTAAATATTGCTAAGTAACCATGGCAACCAGGACTGCAGTAGCGTCCTGGTTGCCATGGTTACCGATCGGAGCCCCAGCGATTAAACTGGGACTCCGATCGGAACTCTCCACTGCCACCAATGATGGGGGAACGTGATTTTAACTAGGGGGGGGAGAGGTGAGGCCACACTGGCCACCAATGATGGGGGATTCGGAACGTGATTTTAACAAGGGGGGGAGAGGTGAGGCCGCACTGGCCACCAATGATGGGGGATTCGGAATGTGATTTCAACAAGGGGGGGGGTGATGTGAGGCCGCACTGGCCACCAATGATGGGGGATTCGGAACGGGATTTTAACTGGGGGGGGGGGGGAGATGTGAGGCCGCACTGGCCACCAATGATGGGGGATTCGGAACGTGATTTTAACAAGAGGGGGGAGAGGTGAGGCTGCACTGGCCACCAATGATGGAGGATTTGGAACGTGATTTTAACAAGGGGGGGGAGAGGTGAGGCCGCACTGGCCACCAATGATGGGGGATTCGGAACGTGATTTTAACTAGGGGGGGGGGGAGATGTGAGGCCGCACTGGCCACCAATGATGGGGGATTCGGAACGTAATTTTAACAAGGGGGGGGAGAGGTGAGGCCGCACTGGCCACCAATGATGGGGGATTCGAAATGTGATTTTAACTGGGGGGGGAGAGGGGAGGCCGCACTGGCCACCAATTAATATAATATTGGGGAGGGAGGGGGTCTGCCCCCTCCTGCCTGGCAGCACCTGATCTCTTACAGGGGGCTATGATACGCACAATTAACCCTTTAGGTGTGGCACCTGAGGGGTTAATTGTGCGGATTACAGCCCCCTGTAAAAGATCGGGTGCTGCCAGGCAGCAGGGGGAAGTCATGTACACAGTTCGTAGGATATTCTAACTTGAAGAGTCCCCATCACTATGGGAACGCCTCTGTGTTAGAATATACTGTCGGATATGAGTTTCACGATCTAACTCAAATCCAATGGTATATTCTAACATAGAGGCGTTCCCATGGTGATGGGGACGCTTCAAGTTAAAATATACCATCGGATTGGAGAAAACTCTGATCCTATGGTATATTAACTCCTGACTTTACATTGAAAGTCAATAGGGGACGAATCTGTTTGCAATTGCACCATATTGTGTCAACGTCAAACGGATCCGTCCACATTGACTTGCATTGTAAGTCAGGACGGATCCGTTTGGGTCTGCACGGCCAGGTGGACACCAAAACGACTTTTTTTTCATGTCCGTGGATCCTCCAAAAATCAAGGAAGACCCACGGACAAAAAAACGGTCACGGATCACGGACCAACGGAACCCCGTTTTGCAGACCGTGAAAAAATATTGTTGTGTGCATGAGGCCTTAACATGTTAAATATACTGTTCTGGCCCCTTCCACAGCAGAAGTGACAACCTGTCCATAGCCAGTGCCGAAGACCTGGTAAAGGATGAGACATTGGCAGACACCGCATTTTCAAAAGAGGAGTGCCACATGACCAGGTGCCCAACTGGCCGATCCAGGCAATTTAGGGCTAATCCACAGGACGTATGTATTTTGCGGTCCGCAAAACACGGCTCTGCAAAAAATATGGATGACGTACGTGTGCATTCCGTATTTTGCGGAACGCAACAGCCGTCCCCTAATAGAACAGTCCTATCCGTGTCTGTAATGTGGACAATAATAGGACGTGTTCTATATTTTTGCGGAAAAGAACATACGGAAACGTAATGCACATGGAGTAACTTCCTTTTTTTTTGTGGCCCCATTGAAATGAATGGTTTCGCATACGGTCTGCCAAAAATCTACAGAACAGACACGGAAAGAAAATACTTTTGTGTGCATAAACCCTTAGTGACGGTACGTATTATACAGACTTATATGTAATTAAGATGGGTTTGCTGGGCCCACTGGGTCCTGGAATAAGGGCTTCTGCACACAAACATATTTTCTATCTGTGTCTGTTCTGGTATTTTTTGCAGACCATATTCGGAACCAGTCATTTCAATGGGTCCACAAAAAAAAAGCTCATGTATTTTCCGGTGTGCAAAAAATATGTATGACGTCTGTATGCACTCCGTATTTTGTGGAACGGAACAGCTGGCCACTGATAGAACAGTCCTGTCCTTGTCCGTAATGCAGACAATAATAGGACATGTTCTGTTTTTTTTTACAAAGAACATACGGAAATGGAATGCACACAAAGTAACTTCCATTTTTTTGCGGACCCGTTGAAAAGTATGGTTCCGCATACGGTAAAAAAAAAAAAGGAACAGACACGGAAAGAAAATACGTTTGTGTGCATGAGCCCAAATAGAACATATCCTATTATTGTCCGCATTATGGACAAGGATAGGACTGTTCTTTTAGGGACCAGCTGTTCCGTTCAGCAAAACACGGAATGCATCCCCTATACCTCTCTTTCCCTTAGTAAACTGTTCATGGGGGTTCCTATTGGGCATGCCCCCAGTAGTAATAACACAGAGCTGTCAGGGTAGACCTTTATGCAGCTATTAATCACCTACAGCTAGACATTTCTTTTCCTTCACAAAGCAAACTTTCTACATTACTGCTGCCGAGCTGGAAGCTTATTGCTATGCCACGATTATACCTTTGATCTAATTAAATGGAAACTAATATTTCAGGCTCTAGATTACACTAGACGATTGGCGCTTCAAAATAATTTATAACAAAGCCTGTTGGAACCAATAAAATGCAGCAAACCACAAATACACCAGACTAGATGCTGAGCTCCCAAGTCATAAAATCCTGAATATCTCATTTCTTTCTTATTTCCATTTGTTCTAAAAAGAGCATTTCCCATGATCCATAAATTCACAGGCTGCACAATTACCACATTTAAAGGAACTAGAATGGAAGTCGGGATTTTTAGGTAGACGACATACAGAGCTTATAACAGGGGCGTAAAGGTAAAACAAGGTCAATAAAGGCTTTGTAATGCTCATCAAGGTATAAATGACGGTGTATTTCTGGTCTGCTGAAGAGAAATATTAGAGCTGAATGCAGGTTGACTATTCTCCAGGTATTTTTAGCACTAAAAGTGCTTTATTACATTTCACCGAAAACAACTGTTGTTTGGATATGTGCAGCAGGAACATTTCATTTCTGAAAAGTTGATCCAAGAGGCTCTTTGAATGTTTTGAAGGATGAACTGGGGGATTATTTAGGACACTGTTAAGAGCACTCTGTTACTGATGAATCATCTTAATTTCAGAAGAATATTGCTAGTGTGCAACACTTTTGCTGTGAGAGGCATAAAAAAAAAAACATTTACTGAACCTGGGAAAATGAATGAGAGTTTTCAAAGCGAACACATAACAATAAACCACATTAAACAGTGTGTTAAAAGTGAACAGTCACAGGTGGTATACAGTATATTTATCACGATTTTCACATACAGAGGTGGGCTCCCCCTTGAGTTGCCGAAAGGCTACAAGACCCCCGGAGATACAGGTACTTCAACCTCAACAGTTACAGTCCCGTTTGCATGTGGCAAATGGCAATTTGAGAGTGGTAAAAACATTTAAAAACGTATTGACACGGCGTGGACACCGAGCCAAAATTCCGCCGATGGTCGTGTGGTGTCTGCCTCCCATTGTTTTCAATCATGGAGTTCATGGCTGGGCCTGTGTGAAGGTTGTTATCCAACCCTTATAATGACTTCCCCTAATGCCCAGGCCCCTCATATAAGTTATACTTATCCTGCTCCCTGGCACCCGCGTCACTCCTGATGTCCGCAACGGCCGTCGCTGCATTTACCCGTCTCACGGATCAAAACATCTAGTGACGGGGAAGAGGGGGGAGCCAATAGCAGGCCGTAACAGGGATGAGCTTCCCTAGCATCACCCGCCATGCTAGGGAGGCTTGCCCCCGTCACCTATGAGGTGCCCGGGCTTGGGGGGGGGGGGGGGTAAGGGACGGACACCTCCTGAAGCTGCAGCAGGTGCCCACTTGCAGTTTAGCTTCATTTAATGGCGCTAAGTCGCAAACTGGCCATCTGCATTCAACAGCAAACAACTGCGGCAGAATGTTCCCCGGTACTCCCCGCAGTACATGGCCTACAGTGTGAACAAGCCCTAAAACGTTTGGAATTATGTCTTTAAAAAGAGGTCTTACAGGTCAGCTACTTTATGTCAGACTACCCCTGGCCTACCATGCTTGGAGCTTTTTGAACAATCAGATATGTAATACTGTTTCATCAGCATGCCTTGAAAATAGTAACATGGGGGAAATATACCGATCTTTGTAATTGGCCACACTTTTTACAGAAGTCCCCAATGTTTCATTTTTTTACCAATGCCCCATAAAAATCTGTTAAAATCTATGACACCCAGTTGCATCCAAAAAGGTTCAGGACTTAAAGGGAGACTTACATAAAAAAAGGATCTCATACGAACCCAACCTATATGTGAATATTTTATGCTATTTATTTTAAGAAAACTGCAAGGGATGGTTTTCATATACTCCATGTAAATTAGTTCCTATCTAAAGTATTTAACTTCCTCTCAGTCTGGACTTTTAGTAGTTAACATTCTCTGTCAGGCCAGCAGTCATGCCAGGGAGGAGTGAGGGGTGATGACTCAACTAGAGCTTCACACCACGCCCACCCCATACTATTCTAGTAGTTTGGCTGATCAGGGAGTCTCACATTATACTAATCAACGCACTGGCCATATATTAGTAAATCAGAAGCTAGAGCGACTATAGAAATTGTGTTTTTTTATATATATTTTTTTTTACTTTACAGATATATTACTACTGTTCTAATCAGTTGTGGCAAGCATTTTTGCAAAAAAGGATTAATGTAACCACATTCGTTGTTAATTTTAAAGTTACACTGTCATATTGTCAGCATGTTCTAACGATAAAGCTTTGTTAACATTACTGTAATGACTTCTGTTTATAGTGTCACATATTGCTTTCCTTCACTCATAGGGTCCCATTGTAAAAAAAAAAAAAAAAACACCTACAACCATTTTATGGTGTAGTGTAGTCTAGTATAATATTCCATTCCCTCTTTTTTAGCTATTATTACATGTACTGGCAAGACGGAGACCGAAAGGACACTTTTTTTGGTACCTGTGGGCCTAATTTAACCTTATGGACATGTTTAGTGTTTAGTGTAATCTTATAATACAGTGAGGAACCGCACTCTATTCAAGTGTGTCACCGGTGCCAATCAAGGGCTTATTAAGCCATTTATCATGAGAATGAAGTATTGAGGCACTCAGGTTCTTTTTGCAATTTAAATGAAATTTATTTCATGAATTAATCTCTGCATCATCCATTCGCCCGTGGTATATATAGGAGCATTAAACAACAGAATATTTCTGACCAAACGTTTCGGTCACGGTGGACCTTCGTCAGTGGTCATATTATCTGAGTGATGTATGGCTGTGTTCTGGGGCGCTGGATGCAGGGAGCATCCAGCGCCCCAGAACACAGCCATACATCACTCAGATAATATGACCACTGACGAAGGTCCACCGTGACCGAAACGTTTGGTCAGAAATATTCTGTTGTTTAATGCTCCTATATATACCACGGGCGAATGGATGATGCAGAGATTAATTCATGAAATAAATTTCATTTAAATTGCAAAAAGAACCTGAGTGCCTCAATACTTCATTCTAGTGTTTAGTGTAAGTCAGAAGCTTTCATGGCGTACATAAAAAAAACACAAATGTAATGTGAACATAGGTAAACAAAGTGACAGTAGTACTGTCAGTAGCTTAAAAGGTGACTGAAACCAATATGTAGATCTTAAATAGAAACATGTAAAGCATGTACGGCTCTGTTCACACTGACATCATGAGTCTGTTTTGCCAGTTTTCTGTTGCTACTGGAAATTTTTGGTTTAAAAATTGTGTGTTATTTTGACTATTATTATAAAAACCCTAAAATGTTTTCCAATGGTTTCACACTGGCAGACAATTTTCTATTTTGTGAAGCTGTCTTAGCAGCTGTGTAGACTAGGACAGAGTCAGCAGGGTCATCTCATTTTCAATCAAGGGCAGTGGATGTAATTACGGATGACAGATATATTGCATTGCTGTAGGCCTAAAAAAAAGCAACACTGTACACTAAAAGCACAATTATCAGTGTTAACACAATGTTAACTATTAACTCTAATTTACAGTACTTTAGATGCCCCAAAGCACCCAAAAGGCAATACAAGAGCCATGTTGTTAGGCAGGCGACTCATGTTCACCAATGTGCTGCTGTCCAGGGCAGGCGCGAGTGTTCCTCCACTCTTCCTGTTTATATTGGGAGTAGTGCTCAGTAAACTACTTGCTTTCAGCACTGGGAGAGTTAATCTTTTCCTCTTGCTCCTTGGTTAGCTGCTGAATAAGGTGCTGATCAGCCTTCCCATTTCGCTGAGGGTTTAATTCCTAGCCTGAACCTGATGTTTTCTAGTCTCCAGTAAACAGCGAAGGTGTGATCCCTTGTCTGATTACCCATGCACCATACCTTGCCTATCGATTCTGCTCCTTGCCACCTGCCCCCAACTGGAAATTGTTACCTGGACAGCGCACAGACTCAGCTTGCTCAGACCTTGTACTATATTCAGACTGCGTCTCTTGCCTGGTCCCTTGTGGTTTTGCACCAGTGTCTCTGACCCCTGTGGGTCAGCAGCCAACTAGTCCAGATCCTTGTGCAGGGAGTAAAGGGTGAAAACCAGGGAACTGCCAGGAGAATGCCCTTAGGTTTAGCCCAAAGTTAAACTGGTTAGTTGGCACAGTGGGTCCACACCCACTATCCATTACAAATGTGTCAGTGTAGTAGACACTTGTGTGATCACAATCATAAGCAGCCTTTACTAGAGCAAAGAACAAACTGATTTTAAATGATGAAGTTCATTATTAATTTCTCAAAATTTCTAGTGATTTCAAAGTTTTGGGTATTTTTCCCACATAAATCAATCAACATGACATCTGCTATTTTACATATCAGGAAAGGTGTCTTCTGGGCATATACATAGGAGATAAAGGATTTTAAAGGGGTTATCCAACCCCTATAATGACCCTCCCCCAATGCCTGGGACCCTCGTATTCATCATACTTACCCCGCTCCCTGGCACCCGTGTTTCTCCTGATCCCTGCAAGGCCGCCGCTGCATCTCCCCATTGCGCAGATGAAGACATCCGGCTCTGGAATTATGTTGCAGCCCATATCAGGCCGCCTGTCTAGCGTCACCCGTGGTGCAAGGGAGGATCGTCCCTGTCGCAGCCTGCTATTGGCTTCCCCTTTCGTCACTGGAAATTTTCATCAGTGCGAACGGGAGATGCAGCGGCGACCCCTTTACAACACAGAATGCAGCAAGTTTAGTGTCAGAGAGGTTCCTCACGGTGAGTAAACAATAGCTAGTTAGATTTATAATTATTTCTCAGACAGGCGTCAGTGTGCCATATTGTGTAATTTATTCAGGATGCTTCAGCGAGGTTGGTAATAGCAGCCAGTTTAGACTGCTTGTGCTAGTGTGCAGCATTTAAAACATACCACTCAATTCATTATTAATGTGACTCACCCCAATCGTCATCACAATGAAAAATCTTTTACAATATTAATGCTGGTGCTGATGCGTGGCACCTGACGTATTAGTGTGCGTCACAGTTACTGTTTACTGTAATGTACTCTTTCCAACTGACTTTTAAAAAAATATATATATTTAAACTTTTTTTTTAAATTCTGTTGATCACAGATTAATGTACCTGACGTAGAGGGTGCATCACAGTTACCATAGGCTTCACTACAGGAGGGCAAAGTTTATTCCTTGCCCCCCCCGCGTGCCCTCCCACTGACATTGGCATAGCGTGGGGGGGGGGCAGTGTTCCCTTACTTACTGCCTCCGCTCAGGGCCTATGCAGGCCCGCTTACCGTCGCAGCCCGGACTTCATATAATCACTGTGTGCTTTGCTGTGGTGGGCTCGAACAGGCACCCACCATACTGCCCACAGCGTCCTAACGTTACCCAGTTCCAGGACGTTCCTGTGCGGCACTCCCGTTGGCCCCAGCCTCCTTCTTCATGCTGCACTGCTACTGGAAGAGGAGAACATGTGCAGTGCGGCAAAAGAGGAGAAAAGAAGAGGGGACGGCATCTTCTTGGACCTAGCCCTCCAGCCTACTCCAAAGTGTTGAAGTGGCGTGTGAGATCCCAAAGGACCAAGACAAGTAATTGTAAGTTTTCATGGGGAGCATGTATAGACTGTGCCGAACAATATACAGTATACCTCTACACCAAGCATGTCAAACTCAAAGGCTAACATGGGCCAAAAAAACAAAATTTAAGTTTATGTGGGCCGCATAAAAAAAAAAAAAAATCGGATCCACCGTCTGCATTATATGAGCGGATCCGTCTCAGACGGATCCGCTCTGAACGCAAGTGTGAAAGTAGCCTTAGGGGCGAGAACCTGGGATCTTTCATCCCTTGTCCTATTCAGCTCTATCAGGGTGAATAGATCTTCACACTGTCCCTGCTGCTCTGTGCCTTATGCACACAGCATCAGGGATGTTACCATGGCAACCAGGGCTTCTGTAGCGTCCTGGCTGCCATGGTAACTGATCGGAGCCCCAGGCTTACACAGCTGGGGCTCCGATCAGAAGCTGCCACTGCACCACCAATGAGGGGGAGGGGAGAGGTCCCTGTGGCCAATGATTTTAATACTGGGGGGGTTGAGAGGGGCTGGCGCACTGTGCCACCAATGATTTTAATGGGATGGGGGGTTGAGGGGGGGGGGCACACTGCACCACCAATGATAAATTACCCCTTTATACAGGAGGCTGGTACTGGCAGATCAGCAGTTAACCCCTCAGGTGCAGCACCTAAGGGGTTAACTGCCTCTGATCGCAGCTCCCTGTCAGCGGCAGGGTGCCGGCAATGCGATTCTGCTGCCGGCACCCGCCTCCTGTATTGTGTTAAAGACTGACTTTCACTATCAGGCCACACAGAGCGGCGCCCAGCGATGTCTCAGCACTCACCAATAGTCCTGGGCGCCGCTCCGTTCGCCTGCAGTGCTCCATTACTGTCTCCTGCTCCACATGCTGCTGATTACTATCGGAGCGATGGGAGGAGACATCAGCTTCACTAGTGGGCGTTCCTTCTTCCTGGCTGTAGCGCTGTCCAATCGCAGCGCAGGGAGAAGGAACGCCCACTAGTGAAGCTGATGTCTCCTCCCATCGTTCCGATAGTAATCAGCAGCATGTGGAGCAGGAGAGGAGACAGTAATGGGGCACTGCGGGCGAACGGAGCGGCGCCCAGGACTAATGGTGAGTGCTGGGACATCGCTGGGCGCCGCTCTGTGTGGGAAATGGGAATAGTCCTATCATTGGTGGCTCAGTGCGCCCGCCCCTCCTCCCCCCCCCTCTTCTCATTGGTGGCAGCGGCAGCAGCACAGGGGGAGGGAGGACAGCTTCCTTCTCCCTGTGCTGCTGAGAGAACATGAGCGCGCCGATAGCAGCGCGCTCATGTTCAGAGATACTAGACTGCGCAGAAGCGCAGCCCAGTATCGAAAAAACGGAAATCCCGGTATCGTATCGATACCGGGACAACCGCCATCCTTCAACCGCTCCTGGACCGCCTCTGACTTTTTTATTTTATCTCCGCCCGCCTCCAGGTAACCAGAGCAATGAATATCTTTGCCGGGCCGCAAAGATATTCATTGCGGGCCGCATGCGGCCCGCGGGCCGCATGTTTGACACCCATGCTCTACACTGTATCTAGAATGACCCTAATTTCTCAGCTCTTTTGTTTGTATATATAACGGTGTGCAGCCATCTTGTTTTTTGTAATTATGTTTGCTTCATGGATATGCACCTGTAATTCTGAAGGTTCTAGTCTACATTTTCTGGTAGTATATATTGAGGGTAGCACCTCTTTTAGACTTAACACGCGCATCTACCTGGGACTTCTGAGCAGAGTACGTATGTAGCTGGTCCTTACACTGCCCTGAATATTGTAGGCTTAAGTAAGTCCAAAGAGAGGCAGTATATTTAGTGTTAGGGACCCATCTGCGGAATCCACCTTGACGCCTGGTAGATGGGCCCGACACATGTTTGAGCAAATATGTGCACTAAGAGCTTCCATTAACTCATTTATAGTCGGTATTGTACCACTTTTATCTAGAATGACCCTCATTTCTCAGCTCTATTGTTTGTATGTATAATGGTGTGCAGCCATCTTGTTTTTTGTAATTACCTCTACACTGTGCAGGGGTTATACTGTATATTGTACAGCATGGCGCATGGGGTTATATTGTCTGGCATGGTGTTGTAGCTGGCCAGCTAAGATCTGTCCTAGGTTGCTAATATAGCTTGTGTGTTTATACAGCTAGACCTGCCAATAGCCTTAATACAGTTCCTATGTTTATAAGCTAAAGACAAAAGCAGAGTTATTTACAGTGACCTGATGTTTGGATGTCATATAACTGTTATATATATTGTGTTCACAGAAGCAGAAAAGATAATATGCCTTTAAGATTCATTATATGATGTGAGGTAAGCTCAATGACACAGCAGAAACAACAGAAAGCATAGAGTTAAACTGTTGTTGCTGGGCAGGAGTCTAGACCAATCACAGCCAGCCTCACACACAGCCTGTGTGGGAAATTCCCCTAGCAGGAGCTTCTACAATCATTGCACCAGAGGTGAGGAGCTGAACAGACATTCACTCCACTAAGAGCTGTGTTTTATGGAAGCAGAGAGGCCAAAATAGGTAATTAAAACAGTTATATAATGTTCCTACTGTTAATATAGTGATTAGAACTGTATACTGAACTAGTTATATATGTGTTTACTTACAGTTCCACCAATTGCAAACTACATAGTTCACCAATTGCAAACTACAAAGTTCACAATCCAAATTCCATATTGCAATCCAAATTGCATACAACCATACCAGATCATACTCAGCCAAACTGCAAATAGTGCTAACTGCATACTGCAAATTGCGACCAAATTCAGCAAGTAGAACTATTAGTTAGACCTCAGATATACCTCTCAGAGAGATCATAAAGTGCTTAAATAACTTAAAGTGAGAGTACACATACTCAGTTGAACCACCATCTTATGCATACCGCCATTTTGTGATATCTTTTCAACACGTGTTATGTATATGGACTATCTGCTGCGGAGGTGGCAGTGTTATATGAAGAAAAGTTGAAGTTAATAAGGAAGTTATTTCAAGCATTTGGTGTGCTCTTTAAACCTACTGTTTCCATAGAACGGCACTAGAGGAATTACAGAGTAATATACAGTCTGGTTAGACTAAAAGTCAGAGATATCAGAATTCTTCTAATGCCACAGAACAAAAGGCACTTTATACTGCTGCGCCTGCCACAGGTGTAGCCTACATGCATTTGCTGTACAATTTTCATTATATTTCATACACCAAGCCATACAATATACATTATAATCCCTGCACCATGCTATACAATGTACATTATATTTTATACACCATGCGTACAATATACAGTATAATCCCTGTACCATGCTGTACAGTATACATTATAATCCATACACCATGCCATCCAATATACAATATAATCCCTGTACCATGCCGTACAATATATAGCATAACTGTATATACTGTATATTGTACGGCATGGTGTATGAAATATAATGTACATTGTATAGCATGGTGCAGGGATTATAATGTATATTGTATGGTATAGTGCAGGGATTATAATGTATATTGTATAGCATTGTGCAGGGATTATAATGTATATTATTATAAAAGGAGGTAATCATATATGGAAAGGATGGGGGCCAAGGGCTGAGGGTACTATGGGGGTGGGGGACATTATACAAAGGGGGCAATCATATTTGGAAAGGATGGGGCCATTATTATAATAATAATACAGAGGGGGCAATAATTATTACAATAACACTGAGGGGCCATTATATATTGAAATAATACAGGGGCATTATATATATTGGCACTACAGGGGGGGGGGAGGTTAGGTCTTTAATCTAGTGGCACTACAGAGGGTCATTGTAACTACATGGGGCACTACAGCAGGTCTTTATAAATACTTGAACCACTATAGGAGGTATTATAACTACTAAAGACAGTATAGGGGACTTTATTACTTCTGCATGCTCTTCAATGGGTATCTTATAGAGAGGTCATGTTACTGCTGGGGGCATTATTATTGAGCACATATTAATGGGGATACTATTGGAGGTACTGTAGGGCAGTGTTCCTCAACTCCAGTCCTCAGGGCCCACCTGCCGGTCATGATTTGAGAGTATCCCACAGAATGAATACCTGTGGTAAGTCCTGATGCACTGACACTAATTGTATCATCTGCTCATTACTAAGGAAATCCTGAGCACATGACCGGCAGGTGGTCCCTGAGGACTGGAGTTGAGGAACCCTGCTGTAGGGAACACTTTTACCATTAAGGACAGTTATGGGGGACTATTTGAATGGAAATAGCTCAGTATTGGAGGTAGCAGCAGGATTACAGTGTTTAGGTACCAGGAAGGGGAGGATAGTAAAGTGTGGAATCTAAAAAAAAAAATCTGTGAAACTCTGCAGAGATGAGAAACTGCTGAAAGAAGGTGTCATGGCGGTCTAATCACCGAATAAAGAGATGTGTACTCCACACACCATAAATCCACTGTGGGTGCCCGTGAGAGTTGTAGAACAGATATAAGGTTAATCCACGGCACTCCAATTCATGCGCAAATTCTTACATTTTATTGTGTTTACAGATTATCATTGTTTTTGCAGATTAAATGATTAGTATGTAGCCACATAAATCCTAGTTCCTGGACTTTTCGGTCTAATTATGACCTTCCTCAGTGGGATCTTCGTGGCGGTGCAGCTTCATACCTACAGCACCGCCACTAAGATCCCGCTGAGGAAGGTCATAATTAGACCGAAACGTCCGGGAACTAGGATTTATGTGACTACATACTAATCATTTAATCTGGATGCATACAATGATAATCTGTAAACACAATAAAATTCAAAATTTGCGCATTAATTGGAGTGCCGTGGATTAACCTTGTATCTAATCTCCGAATGAAGACATTGAGGAAAGTCTACATGACAGGAGATGTCACTGGATGTAGGAGGTATGTGCTGCTGTATTCTCCTGTATATTTCGTAGCAATGTATGTAATGTCTATTTAAATATCTGTTTCACAGTAGCGTAGGGGGGAGGGGGTATATAGAATTTGGCCCACTCGGCCTCAGCCCGGCACCAGACTTCAGGTCACACTGTGTGTGTTCTGAATTCTGGGGCCTCACACCCATCTACTACATTATCTGTACTCAGAGAGTTATCACCATGTTATCTGTGGTGTTACATAGGATTGCAAGTGACATCTACTACATTATCTGTAAAAGGGGTGTGGCCACAGGTGTGTGGGGGGGCAATACTTGGCTTGCCCCCGGTGCTGGCAACCCACGCTACGCCACTGCCCCCTGATTCCCCTTTAAAACGCTGGCCACCGCCGCCGCTAGTACAGCAGCGTTCTGTAGGTTTTGCCAAACTGAAAGTACTGCCCATGCTGCCCACCTGCTTCACTACGGACTCCTCGGCAGTCGGCAGCCAAGTGAATCTTCACCCGCCCACCTCAGCTGCTATTGGCTGGGAGGGAGAGGGCAGCACTGCCATTGGCTGCCTGTGTATTTCAGCCTAGCAGGGCCTGCAGAGGCAGAAAAGAATGCGGCTTGGGGATTTAACATCAGGAAACATCAGGTATCCCTGCATACCACAATACTCTCGTATTTTGTAATCTTATTTATATATACTTATTATTTTTTTTTTCAGTAGTATGATTAAGTGGTGAAAATAAATAGTGCCCCCCCCCATTTTTGACTGTGGTAACTTATGTGCCCCCCCCCCGAGTCGCCACTGACAGTTACTGACCTTGTCTAACTGACCTTTTTTTAATTTATTTTTTTACATTTATTAGAAAAAATTCAGCTGATCACTGATAATTTACCTGATCTATTGGTGTATGTTACAGGTACCGACTGTGAAAAAGCCCAAAGAGGGACAATGTCAGTGGCGCATCCAGGGCCGATTCAAGTATTTTGCTGCCTGAGGTGACAAATAAAATGACTCCCCCACCAACCTTGTGCCAAATTTCCAATCCAAACCCATGCACGTGACCATATCCACTTTGCGGTCCACATTTTTAACAGGCCCCATTGTAGAAATGCCTATTCTATTCTAATGCCTAAGAATAGGACATGTTCTATAATTTGCGGCCTGACCACATGGATGCAAAGAGAACATGGATTTAAAGATTAACGGGTCCATATTCGAACTGCAAAAAATGCGGATCGGAGGTGGACTAAAAATACGGCATGAGGCCTTAAAGGGAGTCTGTCACCAACCTGATTGATGTTAAAATGATCGCATAGTTCAGTGGGACACAAATACATGACACAACTGTTACCTTTGTTTACTTTTTCAGATCCTCCAAGTTGGCAAAAAAGTAGTTTTATCATATGGCAATGAGCCATCGCAAGTGCACAGGGACGGAGCATTTGCCACAAGTGCCCAGGCCCCCCTGTCTTACTCGCGCCTGACTCCGTCCCTCAGTGTTTTCCGGCCAGCCCTCTGTCTGAGTGACATCATATTTCCCTGTAGCCCCTTCGTGTATCACCGCTGGTCACGATCATGCGCAGTGCTCTGCACACTGTGGGCAGAGGCACAGAGATATGCAGTGTGCATGCGCCAGTTACTGGTGCAAAATCGGAGTGATGGATGTGGTGCATGGTGATACCACCATGTGTGTATAAACACCGGCAGGCATCCGCCACCACAAAGGGATCATTAAATGAGGAACTTTCAACTCAAGTTAAATTTATTGGACCATACCAAATCTGACAACCAAATCAGTAGAATAGGAACTGAAATTAATTTCAGGAAATTCGCTCATATCTATCAGCAGCATTCCTTTACTCAGTAATCCAGGATTCTGTTCCGCAGGTGAGTATTTATAGATCCTCAGAATACCAGCGATAACTTATTCTAAAAATATATCCTACTTTGCTCGCTGATTACCCCAGTCCTTCGAAATATCAAATGGTCATCCAAAATATATTTGAAATATAAAATGTTTTACCTAAATCCTTCCTTTTTCATATAAAACTGAATAGCACAAAATGCTACTTGTTTATTTTGGCTACACAACACGCTGTTTCATTTCAGATTTTTTTATGTTAGTTCTGGCATTAAATATTTGTCAGGCAAAGAGAATATTCTTTTGTTTTAAACTGTCAGAAAATATCTGTCACTTCATCACGTAGTGCCAAGAATCATACTGCCTGTTTCCTTTAACTTCTATGGAATTCTTTTGTCTCTCAGAAAGTTAGACAAAAAACATACATTAAGCATTAAGATAAAAAGCTGGCAAAATCAATGATTCTCATTAGCCATTCAGCACACTTGCATCAATTCCAGTAATTGGATCTATTTACATAGCAAATGCTGGATGGTAATGTGTATTTCTATAAGAAGACATAGCTTTGAGGATTTGTAATATATTTGATTATCAAGCTCTACATAACATGCTATTTAAAAGTTATTTCCTGTTTCTAAGCTAAATGGACTTAAAAGGAGTTGAAAATATAAAATGGGAGACACGAGGGACAAAACAAATCCTAAAGTAATATGCTACACCTAATAGTCCCATAACAGTACTTAGTATGCCCCCCCCCCTTTATGCTGAAATTGTTTAGTAGAGAAATCATTTAATATATAAAATGTAGTGCTCAGCCTCGCCTCTTTTATCTGACTTTTATCTCAGAAAAAGTGATGTCATAAATATGACACTCATTCTGAGCACCATATTTTTCAAAGCATTTACATCAGACAGTTGGCATGAATGCACTGATAAATCTGCCCTTACAATTTTATGTCTGCTGCTTTCCTCATACATTGCATTAGAAAACTGTGTGCCAGAGGCCACCACTAGAGGGAGCTTAGTGCACAGAAGTGTATAAAGTTACCATTGAATGCAATGGAAGCCATGAAAAAATGTATTAATGTATTTATGTCAGTTATCTGGTATTATTATAATTTGTATTTATTATTAAAGCGCCATTCATTCCATAGCGCTGTACATGCATACATAATACAGACAATTGCACTAAGCATAAACAAAACGAGTTACAAACTGGTACAGTGAGGGCTTACAATCTACATGGTATGGGAGAAGGACACAGTAGGAGAGGGTTGAAGCTGGTCATGGCGGTATAGAGGCAGCAGGGTCACTGGTTGTAGGCTTGTCTGAAGAGGGGGGGTTTCAGGTTTCTTTTGAATGATTCCACTGTCAGTGAGAGTCTGATATGTTGGGGTAGCGAGTATAAATATATTCAGAATATGGTATAAATATATTCAGAAATATAGCCTCTAAAGTGAACAGAGAGCAGCTGTGCGGGCTATTTCGAGCAGTCCCATAGCAGTGAATTGAGCGGTGGCCGTGTTTGCGCCCTCCGCTCTCCATTCACTGCTATCAGACTTTAAAAAAGATATTACCAACACCACTTGCAGCAAAGATTAACATACAACCAGTAATGCCCTCAGCTCAACCAAGTCTTATCTTAATTCAATAGATATAGGTAGAAAAGTCAATGCCAAATATATCCCACATCAGCTTAAAGTCCATGTACACCTTTACAACCAAATTCATTATACTGTTCCAGTGTATTAAAAATGTATTACGATTTTTGTCTACAGCTCTTGAATCTCCACTGGAAACAAACTAAAAAGAAACTGATGTAGTCTGAGTCTGCAGTCAAAGTCCCTTTACCTACATTTGGTAGGTTAGGAAAAAGCAGTTTACAGATGGAAGGGAGTATGACTGTGGGATCAGACTACTCAGGGTTTGTTTGTAGCCCTTGGGTTCAGTTTGGAAACCCCCAGAAATGCAACACAATTTTGAACTGACAATTTAAATGAAAGTTTTTGCAAAGGTATTCAACAATTTATGTAAGTTAAATAGTGGAATCTCGAAATGGGTTCTTAGGGAATAATTTCAAATGGCCACCGGCAACGTGACCTACAATATACAGATAATACCACACCTAGGACTGTACAAGTCCAGGAGAACATTTAGAGAGAGAGGCATCTGACACCATCAGTACCTATCTTAACGTCACTATTCTCTATTCAGTGAATCTATCACCAACAGAGTTTATATTTCTTGATAGAGATTAAGTATACGACACTGTACTGAATGGTTTACAAAAGATTTTTTATTGTATTTTTTAAATTGTTATTATTTTAAGTGCTTCTTTTATCCAATTGTTCAACATGTATGCCAAATAAAATATCCTGTATTCCCATATAAGAGTGACCAATCCATTTTTTACTTGCACAATTGTTTTAAGCCTGCCCGGAGCCAACTACTACTGAAAACAAACTTTTTTCCCTTCAGTTAGTCAATACATAATGGGCAGCCATTTTATGCAATGATAGTGCACCAGCACAGGATATCTGCATGTCTGCAAGTCCAGAAATACTGCTTTGAGACACTGGGGTTAAAAAAAAACCTCTGTTTCATATAGTGCACATCTAGGATTATCGCTGCATAAATGACTATTTAATTTAGGCCAGAAATACAGCTTTCTCATACTGGGGCATACTGGGGTGAAAAAAAAACCTCTGTTTCATATAGTGCACATCTAGGATTAGAGGTGCATAAGAGACTGATAATTTTAGGCCAGAAATACGGTTTTCGCATACCAGGGTAAAAAAAACCACTGTGTTTTATATACTGCACATCTGGGATAACAGGTGCATAAGTTACTGTGAAATTTAGGCCACAAATATGGCTTTTGCTTACTGGGGTTAAAAAAAACCTCTGATATACTGCACATCTGGGATTAGAGGTGCATAAGTGAGTGTTACATTTAGGCCAGAAATATGGCTTTCTCATACTGGGGCATACTGGGGTGAAACAAACCCCTCTGTTTCATATAGTGCACATCTAGGATTATAGGTGCATAAGTGAGTGTCACATTTAGGCCAGAAATACGGCTTTCGCATACTGGGGCATACTGGGTGAAACAAACCCCTCTGTTTCATATAGTGCACATCTAGGATTATAGGTGCATAAGGGACTGTTCATTTTAGGCCAGAAATACGGCTTTTGCATACCGGGTGGAAAAAACGCTGTGTTTTATATACTGCGCATCTGTGATTATAGGTGCATAAGTTACTGTGAAATTTAGGCCACAAATACGGCTTTTGCTTACTGGGGTTGAAAAAAACTCTGATATACTGCACATCTGGGATTAGAGGTGCATAAGTGAGTGTTACATTTAGGCCACAAATACCGCTGTCATATAGAGTTAAAAAAATATATAAATTTGAGTGCAATACCCTACATCAGGGTTTTTATTCGCGGATAATTATTTTTAACAGACTCAACCACTTTTTACTTTGCTTGGTGAACGCTAACTATGAGGCAAACATCTAATAAGGGATGCGGTCATGGTCTTGGTGGTGGTGGTGTTGGTGGGGCCTTTGGTGCAGGGAGAGGACGTGGCCGTTCTGCCACAGCTACACGTCCTACTGAACCTACTACCTCAGATCCCAGTAGCCGCCAGAATCTACAGCGATATTTGGTCGGGCCTAATGCCGTTCTAAGGATGGTAATGCCTGAGCAAGTACAGGCGCTAGTCGATTGGGTGGCTGACAGTGGATCCAGCAGGTTCACATTATCTCCCACCCAGAAAGTGCACAGGTGGCGCCTGAAACCCATGCCCATAAGTCTGTCACAACACCCCCGTGCATATCAGGGAACCTGTCTGAGCCTCAAGTCATGCAGCAGTCTCTTATGCTGTTTGAAGACTCAGCTGGCAGGGTTTCCCAAGGGCATCCACCTAGCCCTTTCCCAGGGGTGGAAGACATAGAATGCACTGACGCACAACCACTTATGTTTCCTGATGAGGACATGGGAAAACCACCTCAGCACGTCTCTGATGATGACGAAACACAGGTGCCAACTGCTGCGTCTTTTTGCAGTGTGCAGACCAAAAAGGAGGTCAGGGAAGAAGACTGAGTGGAAGACGATGCAGGGGACGATGAGGTCCTAGACCCCACATGGAATGAAGGTTGTGCCACTGACTTTCAGAGTTCGGAGGAAGAGGCAGTGGTGAGACTGAGCCAACAGCATAGCAAAAGAGGGAGCAGGGTGCGAAAGCAGAGCAGCCGTCACCAAAACAGTTTGCCTGCTACTGGCCACCGTCACCAGGGACCGAGCACACCAAAGGCAGCATCAAGGAGTTCCCTGGCATGGCACTTCTTCACACAATGTGTTGACGACAAGACCCAAGTGGTTTGCACGCTGTGCCATCAGAGCCTGAAGCAAGGCATTAACATTCTGAACCTTAGCACAACCTGCATGATCAGGCATCTACATGCAAGACACGGGCTGCAGTGAGGTAAGCACCTTCAAAACCAAGAAAGGGCTCAGGCCCCTCCTGCTCCCTCTTCTGCTGCTGCCTCGGCCTCTTCCTCCACCTCTGGAGGAACGTTGGCACCTGCCGCCCAGCAAACAGAGGATGTGCAACCAACACCACCACCTCCGTCACCAAGCATCTCCACCATGTCACACGGAAGCGTTCAGCTCTCCATCTCACAAACTTTGGAGAGAAGGCGTAAATTCCCAACTAGCCACCCTCGATCCCTGACCCTGAATACCAGCATTTCTAAACTACTGGCCTTGACAGCTTCAAACAGCTCATGTAGCTTGCTGTCCCACAGTATGTCGTTCCCAGCTGCCACTACTTCTCCAGGAGAGCTGTGCCCTCCCTGCACAACCAAGTATCGGATAAAATCAAGTGTGCACTGTGCAACGTCATCTGTGGCAAGGTCTACCTAACCACAGATACGTGGACCAGTAAGCACGGCCAGGGACGCTATATCTCCCTAACTGCACACTGGGTAAATGTAGTGGTGGCTGAGCCCCATGCGGAGAGTTGTTTGGCGCATGTCCTTCCGCCACCAAGGATCGCAGAGCATCATTCTTTGCCTCCTGTTGCCTCCTCTTCCTACTCGGTAACTTCAGCACAGCCCGGGGTAAATGTCAGCAGGCCGTTCTGAAACTGATGTGTTTGGGGGACAGGCCCCACACCGTGCAGGAGTTGTGGCGGGGTATAGAACAACAGAGCGATGAGTGGTTGCTGCCAGTGAGCCATTAAGCCCGGCCCGGTGGTGTGCGATAATGGGCGAAATCTCGTTGCAGCTCTGGGACTAGCCGGTTTGAAGCACATCCCTTGCCTGGCGTATGTGCTGAATTTGTAGTGCGGAAATTCATTCACAACTACCCCAACATGTCAGAGCTGCTGCATATAGTGCGGGCCGTCTGTGCGCGCTTCCGGCTTTCTCATCCTGCCGCCGCTTGGCTGTCTGCTCTACAGCGTAATTTCAGCCTTCACGCTCACCGCCTCATATGCGACGTGCCCTCAGGTGGAACTCCACCTTGCACATGCTGAAGAGACTGTGCGAGCAGCAGCAGGCCACAGTGGAGTTTCAGCTGCAGCACGCACGGGTGAGTCGCACTGCGGAACAGCACCACTTCATCACCAATGACTGGGCCTCCATGCGAGACCTGTGTGCCCTGTTGCACTGTTTCGAGTACTCCACCAACATGGCCAGTGGCGATTACGCCGTTATCAGCGTTACAATACCACTTCTATGTCTCCTTGAGAAAACACTTAGGGCGATGATAAAAGAGGTTGTAGCCCAGGATGAGGAGGAGGAGGAAAAGGGGTCATTTCTAACACTTTCAGGCCAGTCTTTTAGAAATGGCTCAGAGGGAGGTTTTTTGCAACAGCAGAGGCCAGGTACAAATTTGACCAGCCAGGGCCCACTACTGGAGGAGAAGGAGGATGAGGATGAAGCATGTTCACAGCGGGGTGGCATCCAACGCAGCCTCGGCCCATCACTGGTGTGTGGCTGGGGAATACGGAGGACGCAGACGATACGCCTCAGGGACTCAACTTGTCCTTACCTCTGGGCAGCCTGGCACACATGAGTGACTACATGCTGCAGTGCCTGCGCAACGACAGCAGAGTTGCCCACATTTTAACGTGTGCTGACTACTGGGTGGCCACCCTGCTGGTTCCCTGTTACAAAGACAATGTGACGTCCTTAATTCCCTCACTGGAGCGTGATCAGTAGAGGCGCGACTACAGGCGCACGCTGGTAGACGTGCTCCTGAGAGCATTCCCGACTCGGGGGACAAGTGGAAGCACAAGGTGAAGGTAGGGGAGGAGGAAGAGGTTGCCAACGCAGATGTGTCAGCGCCAGCACCTCAGAAGGCAGGGTTAGCATGGCCGACATGTGGAAAAGCTTTGTCACCTCGCCGCAACAACCAGCCCCAACTGCTGATATGAAGCGTGTTAGCAGGAGGCAGCATTTAAACAACATGGTGGAACAGTACCTGTGCCCACGCCTGAGGAGGTGGTGATGGTGAGTACAATAAAGGAATTCAAGAGGGGCCTGGATGTATTTCTGGAGCGTAATAATATTACAGGCTATAGCTACTAGAGAGGGGTTGTTGATCCAGGGAGTTATTCTGATTGCCTGATTGGAGTCGGGAAGGAATTTTGTATTCCCCTAAAATGAGGAAAATTGGCTTCTACCTCACAGGGTTTTTTTTTTTTGCCTTCCTCTGGATCAACTTGGAGGATGACAGGCCGAACTGGATGGACAAATGTCTTTATGTACTATGTTACTATGTTACACGTACTGACTGATGGTTCTGCCCCATTCAACTTCTGGGTCTCCAAATTGTCCACATGGCCAGAGCTTGCCCTGTATGCCTTGGAGGTCCTGGCCTGCCAGCCAGTGTACTCTCTGAACGTGTATTTAGCACGGCAGGAGGCATCATTACAGACAGACGCAGCCGCCTGTCCACAGCCAACGTGGACAAGCTCACGTTCATTAAGATGAACCAGTCCTGGTACTTGTCTGTACCTCGTGCAGAATAGACAGTTCTAACAGCCTCAACCATCCATCCTTGTACTCAAGTGCACTTATTCCTTTTTTTTTTATATGTCCCAATATTTTGGGGGATACCCCTATGTAAAAATGCTAAATAACACACATCTGTGTTGGCTACCTATTCCTCCTTCGCCGCCGTTTCCACCTTGACCGCAACGTTAGCCTACACCGCCACATCCACTCATTCACCGCCTCCTCAAACTCTTCCTCCTACATCATTCCTAATTTTAATTTTTTTTAAGATCTTTTATGTTTTTTTATTAATTTCCCTATCCACATTTGTTTGCAGAGCATTTGCCATGCTCTTAAGCACATTTTGCTGCCTTTTGCAGCCCTCTAACTCTTTCCAGGGCTATTTTAGAGCCATTTTAGTGGCCAAAAGTTCGAGTCCCCATTGACTTCAATGGGGTTCGGGTTCAACTTCAGGTCAAGTTTAGGTCCCGAACCCGAACTTGAAAAAAAAGTTCGGGTTCGGGACCTGAACTTGACCTGAAGTTGAACCCGAACCCCATTGAAGTCAATGGGGACCCGAACTTTTGGCCACTAAAATGTTCGGTCGAACCTGCCGAACCTGAACATCCACGTGTCCGCTCAACTCTAGTTTTTACTAAATAATGTATTTGTGAAATATATATTTCAGACCAGTGTTGTAGTCCTGTATAACCCATATGTATATTACAGATACTTTAAAAACAAAAAAGATTATCCTCATTTATACAGAACCTTTTGTCTTCCCAGAAAACAGAAATCTGCTCAGTTCTTTCACCAAGGTCTGCCAGGAATTTCATGTGGTTAATGCTTTTCTCTCTTGCTCTTTCTTACCAAGAAACATATTCCATGGGTTTCTATAACAGCCTTATTCTTTCCAATGAATATATTATTCTGCACAGTTTACACATCCTATTGCTTTCTTAAAAAAATCTCATTCCATGTTAACTCTTCACAGATTCTATGTCAGTTATTTATATATACTGCCATTTGTAAGAACAGATTATATTTGGTGCAGAACTCTCGCTGGGTATGTGGTGCCTATGTTATTGAGAAAAAAAAAAGAAGGACCATAACCAAAGTTGCAGAGAAAGGTGGTCCTACACATAAAATGTGAAATCTGGTTTAATTTTCTCTATGGATATCTCAAAACCAGCTTTGTTAGAATATTTAGTTCACAAAACCATAGAAAGTTGACCTAAATGGGAGAATGCATAGTTAAAACGCCTGATGCCCTCTTTTCATCATTCAACCACAGATCCACCTATTCCCAGTCTCCTATGCATTTACCTAAACTGGCCATCAGCTTCTATGCTATGCACAGTCGGCATAGGTAGGTCTGAGATAACTTCCCCTCTACCATCAGTGTTGGTTCTTATTTCCCAATGACATAAGAACTGTAGAGCATTTTTTCCTATCTCTCTTCTGTTTGCTGATACTCATTTATTTCTTCTGTATGTATAAATTGGCAACTGGGCAATACCGTTCCCCCTTGTCAGAGGGGTGTATCCCTATACAGTCTGGCACTGGCAGCACTAGACTTTTACCCATCTCTATATAGACAAAAAAAATAAAAATTGGTAAGTACAGTTTACAGCTAATGAGCAGTTATGTCAATATATTTAAAGCGTACGTGAGTTTTCAAAAAAGTTTGCATAATGGCTGTGCTTCTTTGTACAAGCATAACTGTAAAGAAGCAGGACTTTTTGGACTTCTCTAATGTCTTTTTCAGCCTATTTAGTCCCATCTTTAGTTGCACAGCTAGATGTATTTCTCTCACAAGCAGGGGGTGCCTCCCTTCTGTGGAATTTGCAACACTGTTCTGCTGTGACGTCCTTTCCCTTACTTCCCATTACATTTGTTTTCAGCTCCAGAGCTCACAGAACAGATAAGGATGGAGAGATCACACACACACACAGAAGGCTCCTGTGATATTAGAAGTAGTTTAGAGGCAGTTCTTTCATCAGGCTCAGGATCTCAGCTAGCTCTAACATGTTTCCACTTCCTCTCTGCCATCTTCTGAGTCTTTTGTTATTAGGGACGGATCTTGCCCGACAACAGGTGGAAGTGAGACCCCTAGTGGCCATGACTTTTCAGCTTTTTTTCAGGTGGACACAGCATATTTATTTTAATGACGTGATTTAGAAATTTGCTGTTCTCTATTAAATGAAATGAAACTATGTGAAACTACAGTGACTTTTTAAAACTATCACCACAGAATATTATCACTATCTTTATCCACCAGACTTTATATTCAGTAATACAGTAAGTGACGCTACTTGCATTTCACATAGTAGTAACGTACTCTGCACAGAGCATTTCTATCACAGAACTGGCAAGCAATTCAAAATGTGTTGGATTACTACAGCTTAGCTTCCTTTCAAATGAATGAACAGAGCTGCAGTAACACGACACGGCCACTACACTTTGAATGGCGCGGTGCTTCCGGCTCTGTTTAAAGTGCTAGCTGCAGTGCCAGATGCTCCAGGAAACAGCTGATCAGTGGAGGTGCCAGATATCAGACCCCCACTGATCTGATATTGATGACCTATCCTGAGGAGAGGTTAATATCAGTAACCCAGAAAACACCTTTAATTTGGCATGCAGTAAATTCTGTTTGTCCTCTGTGCAGTAACATTCAAACTTTCTGATATTGACAAATATAGAACTTTTTTCTTTTTTACGACTTTCCACATGGAAAGCTGTTTTGATGTATTAGTGTTAAGTCACAGGATTTTCTAGTCATTTTAAAGCATGCTTCTGTGATGGTGGTCTCAAGCTGTGCCAAAACAAATCTAAAGTAAGTATGTGCCACATTTTTCTGATTCGGATCTTTCTAGACTTTCAGCTGTGTATTGGTGCCATTTATCCAGCAGATTGTTGAAGAGAGACAGTCAATTCAGGACACACAATAAGTAAAAAAACAAGAAACTGCTAACACAATAAAATAATAAAGAGCCATAATAACTTCTTGTTTTAGGACAGAATTAGAAAGCTAGTACAAATTATTTTCTTACTGCTAAAAAGTGGATGAAAGTGAGAATGCTCACAAAATATAATGTGCCCCCACTTAAAAAAATGGAAATGATGTGCATTTTAAAAGGGTTGTCTCAGATCACAATATTAATGGTTTATAGGCTATCAATATCATATTGGTGGTGGACCAGACTGTGTCAGACTGGGGTTCCTTGCGTCCACCAAAGGAAATTATTCTGAAGGTCCAACCTCTGTATCATCAGTAAAGAAACTGACCCTAGTGGCAAGTTATTAGCTTCGAAGGTAGCTCCAAACATTTTTTTTCTCCTGTACCTTTGGTTTCCGCTATGGTATCAGTATGGTCCCACTAGAGGATCCTCTGGTGGGCCAGTCTGACACTGGGTCCAGATCTGATGTATTCTGGTCATAGATGTTACAGGCAGCCTGTGATTGCGTATTGCCACTCGGTGCATGTCATATTGGGGAGCCGTACTGGGGACCCTACTGGGGACAGTAAGAAACGTGTTTGTTGATATGGGATTTTGGTGTACACATGTATGTTGTAAAGACCACAAGGGTTATGCTGCCAACTAGTTGTCAATTGTATTGTTGCTGCCCAGGACCTTTTTGTCACCTAATTTTTGGTTTTGATGATATGGCATTCACTATGCGCTAAAAATGACATGATGTATTTCTTCTGCAGGTCTGTATGATTTAGAAAATATCAAATTTGTATAGTTTTTTTATATATAAGTTTTACTTGTTTTTTTAAAAGAATAAAAAAAAAATTGCATAACAATTTTCTGAAACCAGTAACTTTTTTATATTTCTGTCTACAGAGCTGTAAAAGGGCTTGTTATTTTGCTGGGTGAACTGTAACCTTTATTGGTACTATATTGGGGTGTGTAAGATTTTTGTGATCACATCTTATTCAATCTTTAGGTGAACAAGTTGACCAAAAATTGAGAATCGTTCATTTTAATTTTTTCTCTGTTACGGTGTTCGCTACACAAGAAACATATTTTGATATTTTAATCGTTTTTTGGGGGGCATGGAAAAGCCTATTATGTTTATTTTTTATATTAGTCATGTAAAATTGGGAATTTTTTTACTTTTTACACTGAAATTTTTAGTTCCTTTAGGGGTCTTGAACGTGCCATCTTCTGAATACAACTGCAGTCTATGGGATGGCTGCCTTTGAAACTGTGCCATGACTTTTCAGGTAGCTAGGCATGACAGGCCTGGGGACTTTCACAAGGCCCCAGACTTTCATGGCAACCGATCAGAGCTCCACAATTTCACTGAGGGGCATGCCATTGGAGAACGGAGGGACCTCCCTCCATCTTTCTAACCCCACAGATGTTGTGGTTGCTATTGCCAATGGCATCTGAGGGTTAATTGACTGGATTGAAATCATCGTCGATTACTGTTCACTGCCTGCAGGTGCCTGCTGTATTATACAGCTGGCACCCGCCATGTATGAAGACAGCTCAGTGGGTGGGTTCATCCCTGGCACGCTAATGCCGTACATGAACAGCGTTATGTGTTAATCGGTCAATAGTTAGGAGGCTACATCCTGCATCTGGCAGCTTGGGTTGCCACCTTTCTGAACAAAAAACACCAGGCAAGTTTACACAGATAAAAGGTGGTGTGGTTTAACACAGGGTGTTATTTGGCACAATTTTTATTTATTTTTTATTAAATATAATTTTTCCCCATTGGGTATACCCCTGTGCATTTAACATTTATTAAGTCTCTCTTTGAAAATTGCAAGGTATTGAACCCACAAACATCTGATTTGAAGGCAAAGACGCTAAAGCACTGAGCCATAGAGCTCAATTATATCAAATGGAAGATTTTCTATGGTAAAAACCTCAGTACAATACAGGTGCGTAACTACCATAGCGGCAGACCATGGAACTGCTATAGGGTCCGGGCAAGAAGGGGCTCAGTCTTAGTTGGAATTATCTCCTTTTCCAGTCCAGGACTCTACCCTCTAAAGAAACAACTTTTAGCAAATGAGGCAGTGGAAAAATGTCCCAAGGGTCATTGAAAGGGTTTCGGCGGAAACCCTTCTGTCCTATGTGGGGGGCCTGGTTTGATCCTTGCTATGGGGCCCTTACTGCTCTATGTACGCCACTGGTACAATATTTTTCACATTTACAGTAAAATGTACTGGAATCTACAGATATATCTATATATACAGAAAAACATTGTATGAGAGTTTGTTTCTATATATATATATAGTAGGAAATTTTATATTTTTTTAGCAATTGCAAAAAATAATTTTCATTGGTCTCCTTCTATAATGTACAGTTTTGTGATTATTATAATTTATTTTGTGCAATAATTTTTTTTTTTTGCAAATCCCCCAAAAATATTTTAAATGTCCTGGTATGTACAGAAAAAAAAGAAGAGGGTCAGTCAGGAGAAGACAGGAATGTCTCCCTGATTACTGCTCGGTGAACAAGGTCAATAAACTAAGGGGGCAGTAACTATTAAAATATTGTTTTTATTAAATCATAGGAGTTAAAAAAGACGGCCCCTACAGACAAACAACAAGTAAGACTAATACATACATAGACTGGTATATGGATGGAAACCAGTATTTTATATATGGTGTGAAAGAGAGGTGGACACGACCATAGGTAGCAGGTTAGGCACAGCAATGTCGGATGACAATGACTAGCCCTAATCAGTCCCTGCTTGGCCTAGTCCACCCTATAACATAGATCCTCAGGACGGGGTCCAAAAATGCCCCGCAAGGGGTGGCCCAGACAGGAGCTCTTGACCTATGTAGGTAACCCTATCAGGCCCTAGTGCATCTGGAAGGAAAAAACGTCCAGAGGAGCAAAAACACCCATATATGTCACAAAGCGTAACCCCACCACAGAAACTGACCACGAAGTGGTTAAAAGTGAGAGGAATACTTAAGTGTCCCAACGCGTTTCTTCAAAAAGATTTGCCCCAGGATTCATCAGGGGACACGGGGCAGTAGCTAGAGTCAGTTAGCAGCTGAGTCTAAGAATAATATCAAAAACAGAGAATAGTAAGTCTAGTGTAACATCATAAATATGTCTGCAGCCCACATGGAGCCACGGAGGGTAGTTACTTACTTATTGTGTGGCAGCGGTCAGGCGTGTAGCTTATTTCCCACCAGAAGGCTGAGACCCAGGGTGGTGGTGTCTTCAGTGGTGGAGTGACCGGCATCTAATGTGGCGATAAAAGCCCCTTTTAAAGGGCTGTGGGGCCATGTGTGTTCCTCAAACGGGCCCCCGGCGCCTTCATGTGACGTCACGGAAGACGCGCCTGTCACGCGGTCACGTGACCAGAAACATCGTGTTTGCGCATGCGCAGCGACTATTTCTTGCGTCTCACAGGCCGAGGTGGAACGCACCGATGTGCTTCCGCATCACGTGACCGCGATAGTCCGCCCACGTCACTGGGATGTCTTGACGTCGCGGGGGTCACGTGATGGGAGCGCAGTGAAACCAGGAAGTCCTAGGTAAATGAGTGCCCTGTCAGGCTACAATACCATAAGACCTTTAAGATAATATGCATATCCACTCCTATAGTATGCATATATTCAGAGTCTAATTAGCCTCCCTACTTTAGAAAAAGAATAAAATCGGAGGGACTAATTAACCCAATCATTATTAGATGGGAGAAGTGACACTATGAAGGGAACGGGGGGGGGGAGCAAAACCACGCTCTTTAGTCTAGTTAGATCATAACCCCACCGTCCCTCATGTTTTAGGGGGACGTGGTAGTGCCTATCCATTGTTCCCCTATTTAGACCAGGTGTACAGGGTTTAAATGACCAGGATTAGCTGGTATCAGGAGTACGATAGGAACCATTGATATTTAGAGGAAACAGGTAAAGTTGATTTGTTCATTTAGGCCCTGAGGGGTGACTGTGTTCAGGGTGAAGGTCCACCAACACTCCCTCTGTAAAATGAGCCTATTCCAGTCTCCCCCTCGTGTGGGTTTATGCACCGTTCAATGGCCATGAACGTAATGGCCGAGGTGCGTCCGTCATGTGCCATCTGTACGTGGCGTGCTATGGGGGTGTCCTTGTTATTACGAATGTCCCCTAGGTGTTCTCCCATGCGCTTGCGTAGTTCTCTGAACGTTTTTCCTATATATCCGAGTCCGCATACGCATGTTACCAGGTAGATCACGCCCGCCGTGCGGCAGTTCATGAAATCCTTCACCTGATAGACCGTGTTGTTCGGTTCTCCAGTGAAGGACTTGCCTTGTGAGAGGCTGCCACAAAAGCTGCAATGTCCACATCTGTGGCAGCCTATCACAGGTGCATTCAACCATGTCCGTGGCTTAGTCGTCGGGGCAAAGTGGCTGTGTACTAGCCTGTCTCGCAAATTGTTGCCTCTTTGGAACGTTAGTGAGACACTAGGGCCCAGGACATCTGTGAGGTCGGGGTCCATTAGGAGTGTCTTCCAATGTCGTGACAGGATCCTCCTAACTTGGGAGGCTGCGGCATCAAATGTTCCTATCATCCGGACAGTACCTTGAGGTTCGCTCTCCTTGCTGGTTACGGGGTGGAGAAGTTCTGTCCGCGTCCGTAATTTGGTCTTCTCATACGCCAGGCGAAGGGTCCTATCAGGGTACCCCCTCTCCTGAAATCTTGCTCTAAGGTCCCTCGCCTGGCGTCTGAAATCCCCAGGCTCTGAACAGTTGCGTTTCAACCTGAGGTACTGTCCGGTTGGGATTCCTCTCTTGAGGGGCACAGGGTGGCAGCTGTCCCACCTGAGGAGAGAGTTGGTGGATGTGGGTTTACGGTAGATGGAGGTGCTAAGGCCACCTCTCCCATCCCTGCAAATCACCACATCTAGGAAAGGGAGGCGATCCTCCATGATCACCGAGGTGAACCTCAGGTTGAAATCGTTAATGTTCAACTCGGAGATGAACCTTTCAAAGTCGCTCTCCGGTCCGCTCCACAACACGAAAATATCGTCGATGTAGCGGGACCAGAGAGCGACCATGTCCGAGAACCATGGTGCCGGTTCGGCAAATACCACCGACACCTCCCACCAGCCCAGGAGCAGATTTGCATACGATGGGGCACAGGAGCTACCCATCGCGGTGCCCCTGAGCTGGTGGTACACAGATCCATCAAACAGAAAAAAGTTGCTCACCAATATGAACCTCAATAGTTCGAGAGTGAAGGTATTGTGCTCCACAAATTGTTGACCCCTGGTTTTTAGAAAATGGCTGCTTGCCTCCAAGCCGCACTCATGGGGGATGGAGGAGTACAGGGCCTCCACATCCACAGAGGCCAGAAACCAGTGTGGCTCGATACAGATGTCCTCAAGTTTTCCTAGTAGATCCCCCGTGTCCCTGATGTAGGACGGCAGGGATGACACAAAGGGGCGTAGCACCCTGTCCACGTAGATGCCACAGTTTTGGGACAGACTCCCTACCCCAGAGACGATTGGACGTCCCCTAATGGGGGTTGTCTCCTTGTGGACTCATGTACAATACACTGGTATATATAGAGATGTATCATAATACATGGGAAAAATATTACTGGGGTTTTTAGCCATAGAAAATCTTTCATTTACTAGCATTGAGCCCCATAGCTCAATAGTTAGAGTCTTTGCCTTCAAAGCAGAAGATTGTGGGTTCCATACCCAGCAGACAGTTTAAAAACAGAGACTCAATAAAAGTTAAATACACATGGGTGTCCCCAGGCACATCTCTTAGGGATAAGTATATTCAGAAGGTATAATAAAACACTATTCTGACATATTTTGTCTATCCTACCCCTTGGCTGAGCAACAGCAACAGTTACTGGATCTGCTTCTGTTTGCTGTCCAGTTCTTGCCAGTCTGTATGTCTGATCTGTGTCCATTGTCGTTTCTAGCCTGATTGTGCCTGTGTTCCTGCTGTGCTCTGTCTGTGTTACCCTGCTTGTTTGGGCTCAGTTCAGTTCTGTTCATGTTTTGCCATCCAGTCTTTGTGTTTCAGCTTTAGCTCCAGTATGTCTGTTTTTGTGTGCTTTCTGGATCCAAGACACCTGCATTCTAGTCTTGGTGCTTATTCAAACTGTGCCTGTGGTGTAAACGATTTTTATTATGTCATAGTATTAACCCCTTCTCAACATATGACGTATTAGTTTGTCATAGCGGGAAGTGACTTCCTACAATTTGATGTACTACCACATCATGATGATTGGGCGGGCATAGAGTGGTATGCCCCCGATCAGTGCAGGGGCCCGGAAGTCACTGATAGCTAGGTCCCTGCTGTATCTGCTGGCATTGCTGTAAAAGCCAATAATGACGCAGTAACTCTTTCTATGCTGCAGTCGGTGCTGACCGCGGCATAGAAGGTGTTTGCGGTCAGTTAAGGTTTCCATCGGTTCCCCGTGCTGTGGTGATGGGGACCAGATGGGTGAGATGGCAGCACCATGCCTTGCAGAGGTATTGAGACCTGCCTTCTATGGAAGCCTAGGAGATCCGGCCCCTGGCAATTGTTTGTCACCTTACATCACAAAAAGTGTAATACCAAGCGATCAAAAATTCATATGTACCACTCAAACTGTCACCTCATCCTGCAAAAAATGAGCCCTTCTATAAGACAATTGCCCAAAAAATTGGCTCTCACAAAATAGAGACACTAAAACATAATTTTTTTGTTTCAAAAATGCTTTCATTGTGTAAAACTTAAATACATTAAAAAAGGAGACATATTAGGTATTTTCTTGTCTGTAACAACTCGTTCTATAAAAATATCACATGACCTACCCCCTCAGGTGAACGCCGTAAAAAATAAAATAAAAACTGTGCCAAAACAACCAATTTTTTTTATCACTTTGCCTCATAAAGTGTAATATTGAATGATCGGAAAATCATATGTACCCAAAAATCGTACCAATGAAAAAATCAGCTCTTCCTGAAAAAAAAACAAGCTCCTGCACAAGACAATTGGAAGAAAACAAAAAGAATATGGCTTTTTAAAAATGCTTTATTGTGTGAAACTGAAATAAACAAAAAAAGTAGACATGTTTGATATCTTCGCGTCCGAAACAACCTGCTCTATAAAAATAGCACATGATATAACCTGTCAGATGAACATTGTAAAAAGCAAAAAATAAAAGAGTGTTATATAAAAAAGTGTAAATAAAACTGTGACCTTATCCTGTAGTTTCCAAAACGTGGTCACATTCTGGGAGTTTCTACTATAGGGTGCATCAGGGGGGCTTCAAATCAGACATTCTGCGCCCTGCCGTGTGTCCATACAGCAGTTTCTGTGAACTGCAGAATGAAGGCAATAGATATTGAGTTTTGTTTGGCTGTTAACCCTTGATGTGTTACAGAATTTTTTTTATTAAAATGGAAAATCTGCCAAAAAAGTGAAATTTTGAAATTTCATCTCCATTTCCCTTTAATTCTTGTGGAATACATAAAGGGCTAACAATGTTTGTAAAATCAGTTTTGAATAATGTGAGGGGTGTAGTTTCTAAAATACGATCATATTTGGGTGGTTTCTACTATACACTCACCTAAAGAATTATTAGGAACACCTGTTCTATTTCTCATTAATGCGATTATCTAGTCAACCAATCACATGGCAGTTGCTTCAATGCATGTAGGGTTGTGGTCCTGGTCAAGACAATCTCCTGAACTCCAAACTGAATGTCAGAATGGGAAAGAAAGGTGATTTAAGCAATTTTGAGCGTGGCATGGTTGTTGGTGCCAGACGGGCCGGTCTGAGTATTTCACAATCTGCTCAGTTACTGGGATTTTCACGCACAACCATTTCTAGGGTTTACAAAGAATGGTGTGAAAAGGGAAAAACATCCAGTATGCGGCAGTCCTGTGGGCGAAAATGCCTTGTTGATGCTAGAGGTCAGAGGAGAATGGGCCGACTGATTCAAGCTGATAGAAGAGCAACGTTGACTGAAATAACCACTCGTTACAACCGAGGTATGCAGCAAAGCATTTGTGAAGCCACAACACGCACAACCTTGAGGCGGATGGGCTACAACAGCAGAAGACCCCACTGGGTACCACTCATCTCCACTACAAATAGGAAAAAGAGGCTACAATTTGCACAAGCTCACCAAAATTGGACTGTTGAAGACTGGAAAAATGTTGCCTGGTCTGATGAGTCTCGATTTCTGTTGAGACATTCAAATGGTAGAGTCCGAATTTGGCGTAAACAGAATGAGAACATGTATCCATCATGCCTTGTTACCACTGTGCAGGCTGGTGGTGGTGGTGTAATGGTGTAGGGGATGTTTTCTGGGCACACTTTAGGCCCCTTAGTGCCAATTGGCCTTTGTTAAAATACCACGGGCTACCTGAGCATTGTTTCTGACCATGTCCATCCCTTCATGACCACCATGTACCCATCCTCTGATGGCTACTTCCAGCAGGATAATGCACCATGTCACAAAGCTCGAATCTTTTCAAATTGGTTTCTTGAACATGACAATGAGTTCACTGTACTAAAATGGCCCCCACAGTCACCAGATCTCAACCCAATAGAGCATCTTTGGGATGTGGTGGAACGGGAGCTTCGTGCCCTGGATGTGCATCCCTCAAATCTCCATCAACTGCAAGATGCTATCCTATCAATATAGGCCAACATTTCTAAAGAATGCTATCAGCACCTTGTTGAATCAATGCCACGTAGAATTAAGGCAGTTCTGAAGGCAAAAGGGGGTCCAACACCGTATTAGTACGGTGTTCCTAATAATTCTTTAGGTGAGTGTATAAGCCTCACAATGTGACTTCATAACTGAACTGGTTCTTATAAAGTAGGCTTTAGAAATTTTTATAAAAATGTTAAGATCTATTTCTAAAATTCTAAGCCTTCTAACGTCCTAAAAAAATAAAATGACATTTATAGAATGATGACAACATAAAGAAGACATATGGGGAATGTTGAGGAATAAATATTTTATGAGGCATCACTTTCTGTTTTAAAAGTGAAGACATAAAAATTTTGAAAATTGTGAATTTTTCCAAATGTTTGGTAAATTTGGGATTTTTTTCATAAATAAAGGTGAAATACCTGTATATCGACTGAAATTCATGACTGTCATGAAGTACAATGTAAAACGAGAAAACAGTCTCAGAATGGCTTGGATAAGTAAAAGTGTTCCAAAGTTATTACCAAATAAAGTGACATGTCAGATTTGCAAGAAATGGCCCGGGCAGGAAATGCAAGAAATGGCCCGGGCAGGAAAGTGAATACTGGCTCAGGATAGAAGGGGTCAAAAAGAAGCCAACATGGAACACTATGTAATTGGCCAAATGTATTTCAGCACACTGCCTTATTCATAGCCTGCACTAATCATGCTGTGCTTGATGTTTGCATCTTTTTTAATACTATATATAGGGGTGAGGGTCTGCTGCTGAGCTGACCCTCTAAAACATTAGGGGTGAGTGCCTGCTACTGATCTAACCATCTAAAACATTAGGGGCGAGGGCCTGCTGCTGATATGACCATCTAAAACATTATGGGTGAGGGCCTGCTGGTGATCCTCTAAAACATTAGGGGTTAGGCTGTAGCTGGCCAGGTAAGACTTGTCCTAGTTTGCTAATATAGCTTGTATGTTTATGCAGCTGGACCTGCCAATAAACTTAATACAGTTCCTATGTTTATGTGTTAAAGACAAAAGCAGAGTTATTTCCTGTGATATCATGTTTTGGATGTCATATAACTGTTATATTTTGTGTTCACAGAAGCAGAAAAAGATAATATGCCTTTAAGATTCATTTTGTAATGTAAGGTAAGCTCAGTGGCACAGCAGAAACAACAGAAAGCATAGTGTTAATCTATTGTTGCTGGGCAGAAGTCTAGACCAATCACAGCCAGCTTCTCACAAAGCAAGAGTTTTCACCAATCAAAGCCACCAGAGATAGGAGCTGAAGAGACATTCACTCCACTGAGAGCTGAGTTTTATGGGAACAAGAGTCCAAAATAGTTCCACCAATTGCAACCATACAATTGCAAATACAAATTGCAAGCATACAATTGCAAGCATTCAGATTCCATATTGCAATCCAGATTGCATACAACCATACCAGATCATACTCAACCAATCTGCAAATAGTCACTGCTGACTGCATACTGCAAGTAGAACTATTAGTTAGACCTCAGATACACCTGTCAGAGAGATCATAAAGTGCTTAAATAACTTAAAGTGACAGTACAGATACTCATGTTGAATGACAAGATTGAACAAATGAACGACCATCTTATGCATACCGCCATTTTGTGATATCTTTTCAACATGTGTTATGTACATGGAATATCTGCTGCGGAGGCAGCAGTGTTATATGAAGAAAATTTGAAGTTAATAAAGAAGATATTTCAAGCAGTTGGTGTGCTCTTTAAACCTACTGTTTCCATAGAACGGCGTTAGAGGAATTACAAATTAATAGACAGTCTGGTTAGACTAGAAGTCAGAGATATCAAAATTCTTCTAATGCCACAGCGCAAAAGGCACTTTATAGTGCTGCGCCTGCCATAGTGGAACTGTACTCTGAGTCTGGCTTCTATGATCTTAACTTCTTTCTGCCTTTCCAGACTTTTCAATTCAGCTTCCATTTAATGGCGCTGTGCCTCCATTTCAGCTTCCATTTGATTGCGCTGTGCCTCCATTTCAGCTTCCATCTCATGGCGTTGTGCATCCATTTCAGCTTCCATCTCATGGCGTTGTGCATCCTTTTCAGCTTGCTTTTCAGCCATCAGTTGATGCTGTGCCTCGATGGCAGCTTCCATTTCAATTTCTGCTTTGTTGACAGCAGTAATAAACCTCAGAGGGCGAAGCGATAGCTCTCCTCAACTTGCACAGTAAAGAGCGCATTAGAGCAGCGGAGCGCAAGCATATACCGTCGAGTAGTAACTGTTCCCTGAGTGAGCAAGCAAAGACACCTCAGCGGAGCTACCATAAAGGCCATAGAATGTGCGCATTAGTCAAACTGCAGCCGACTCTTAAAGTGGCAGAATGGCAAAGGCAAGATAGTCAGAGAAAGAGTGCCAACCCTCCTGTGATCCTAGAGAGAGGAAGAGACGCATGGTGGGAGGCCAAAGTCTAGAGCTAGAGTGCCTGCACCGCTATCCACGGAGAGACCACGTACTGCAGTCAGCTAGTTTCCCGCCACTAGGCCAAAAGCCTGCAGCAGCGTATCAAAACCAGCGCATCGCAGTTCATCACAGATCATCGGAAGTCATCACAGATCATCCCAAGTTATCACAAAGCATCGCAAGTCTGCACAGAGCGTCGCAACTCAGCGAAGAGCATCGCAAGTCTGCACAGAGCATCGCAAGTCAGCACAGAGCATCACATCAAGAAAAGACAAGTCTCCTTTAAGACAGACATTTGTTCCAGCAACCTTCAGATCACAGTATCCTGCTCTTCAGAATAAGGTCAGAGCTTTCCTTTTATTACTTATCATTGCATATAGGCTTTGGCATAAAGAGACATTTTTGTGTTCAGATAAAGACTTTGAAGTAAAACAAAGGACAGTTTGCATTACACTGACTCTATTGCCTTTAAAGTGAAAGTCATTTATTTCTGCATTTGTCAATATTGCATTTATTGTGAAAGGATTTTCAATATTCATATTGATTGTCAGTATTTCATTTAAAGTAAAATGTCTGAGCCTAGTATTACCATGCCACTGTTAGAGGATGCAAAGATAGATAGAGTGGAAGTTGAAGAGCAAGGGAACCTGTCTGAGGTAGAAGATTCTTTTGCAGCATTAGTCTTGCCTCAAACAAATATAGCCCAAGCAGATGAACTAAGATGTTCATCACGTGCCAGAAAACCGACCCCAAAGATGCTGGAAGCAAGAAGCAGCATTAAAAGGAAAAAAGTTCACCAGAATGTATGAGAAGTAGAAATCATACATTAAAGACATTCGCAGAAAGCTAAAGCAAGAAAGTATAAAAAGGAACTTGAATGATATGTTAGAGATGGTAGAAGAATCTGAATCAGAGCTTATGGCAGCATATGTTAACCTGTGGTCACTTACAACACCTTCCCAGGATATTGTAAGGAATATGGACACATGTACTGCGGTCACTAAAGATTTAGTAAAGCTCATGAGAGAACTATCATCTGCAGAAAACTATGATGAAGTTAAAGCAAGAAGTAGAATGAACGAGCTTTTAATGAGAGACTATGCTAGGTCCTTAGGGGGAACCACAATCTCAAGTGTGATTTCCTTCGCTAGCAGAAGTGCCACCCACATATCAGAGTTCTCAATCTAAAATACTTCAGCCAAAAGAAAGGAATTAGCTGAACAACTTGCTGTCAACAAAGCAGAAATTGAGATGGAAGCTGCCATCGAGGCACAGTATCAACTGATGGCTGAAAAGCAAGCTGAAAAGGATGCACATTGCCATCAGATGGAAGCTGAAATGGATGCACAACGCCATGAGGTGGAAGCTAAAATGGAGGCACAGCATAATCAAATGGAAGCTGAAATGGAGGCACAGCGCCATTAAATGGAAGATTAATTGAAAATAAAGGCAGAAAGAAGTTAATATCATAGAAGCCAGACTCAGAGTACATGAGGAGGATATGAGTCAGAGTAGTCAGAGGTTCAAATCTGTACTAAGTGAAGAAAAAGACTCCTACTATCCTTTATATGCCCAGGAGAATAGAAGGAAATCTCCAACATGTAGTGAAGCAATAAGTTATTAGCCTTCCATCCCTGCTCATAAAAACAAAGTTAGGAAAAGGGTGTGTGAATTTACCCTCTATCTCTACCAGAAAAGATGAAGAAAAGGACTCACCTAATTCAGAACTAAGTGAGAAAATAGAACTGGGTGATTCTATTCCTAGATGTCACGGCAATGCTCAGGAGAATGTTATAACCATTGTCCCAGCAGGACAACAGAGAACAGTCCTAGCTAGACTTCCTGTTCCAGAACCCACTGTATTTTCAGGAGACGTACTCAAGTTCATAGAGTGGAAGGCAAGTTTTGAAATGATCATTGAGCATCATTGCTTCAGTCCAGTTGACAAGTTATTCTACCTTCAGAGATATGTTGGTGGAGAAGCCAAGGAAATTCTTGAAGGTAACTTCTATAGAAAAGACAGAAGCCTACAAACAAGCTTGGGAACAAATGAATGCAAGATAATGTCATCCTTTCTTAGTACAAAAAGCCTTTAGAGAGAAACTGAATAACTGGCCTAAAATAGGTCCTAAAGAACACTTTAGACTCCAAAAGTATGGTGACTTCCTGCAAGCATGCAGCAATGCCATCCCACATGTTCAAAGACTGGAAGTACTGAACGACTATCTAGAAAACCACAGGATGCTAACTAAGCTACCTGAAGAAGTGGCTTCTAGATGGAATCGCTATGTGACTAAACAGTTAGATCTAGGTAAGAACTTCCCAAGTTTTAAAAAGTTCTCTGAGTTTGAGGAAGCAAGGATAGCATGTAATCCAGTAACATTAACTTATGTCTTAAAATCCTTAGAAGAAAGGCCTGCAAAAGAGATAAGACGTGCAAGAGCAACTAGCTTTGCAACTAACACATCAGCTAAATGTCCAGATACCTACGAGAGAAAGTTCAAAGTCACTACTGGGATCAGTAGAGAGACAGAACAGACAAATCTTCAGACTACCTTCAAGTGTATGTTCTGTGGAGAGAACATTGTACAAGCTTAACCCTTTCATGACCAAGGGTCATTGATGCCCCAGTGTCCAGGTCAAAATTTACAAATCTGACATGCGTCACTTTATGTGGCAATAGCTTTGGAACACTTTTACTTATCCACGCCATTCTGAGATTGTTTTCTCGTGACACAATGAACTTAATGATAGTCATATATTTGAGTCAATATATTTCACCTTTATTTATGAAAAAATCCCAAATTTACCCAAAATTTGGAAAAATTCACAATTTTCAAAATTTCAATTTCTCTGCTTCTAAAACAGAAAGTCATACCTAATAAAATATTTATTACTTACCCACTTTTTAAGGACCAGTTCAGGTCTGAAGTCACTTTGTGGGGCTTACATAGTGGAAACCCCCATAAATGACCCCATTGTAGAAATTAAACCCCTCAAGTTACTTAAAACTGATTTTACAAACTTTGTTAACCCTTTAGGCGTTCCACAAGAATTAAAGGAAAATGGAGATGAAATTTCAAAATTTCACTTTTTTGGCAGATTTTCCATTTTATAATTTTTTTTTCTTTAACACATTGAGAGTTAACAGCCAAACAAAACTCAATATTTATTACCCTGATTCCGCGGTTTACATAAACACCCCACATGTGGTCGTAAACTGCTGTACGGGCACACGGCAGGGCGCAGAAGGAAAGGAATGCCATACGGTTTTTGGAAGGCAGATTGTGCTGGATTGGTTTTCTGAACGCCATATGTTTTTTATTTTTCTGCTGATCGTCTTGTGCAGGCGCTCGTTTTTTGCAGAAAGTGTTGAGGTTTTTATTGGTACCATTTTTGGGTACATAGGATTTTTTGATCATTCATTATTACACTTTATGGGGCAAGGTAACCCAAAAATTGTCTGTTTTGGAACAGTTTTCATTTATTTAATTTTTAGAGTTCATCTGAGGAGTTAGGTCATGTGATAGTTTTTTAGAGAAGATCGTTACGGACGTGGCAATACCTAATATGTATACTTTTTCTTATTTATTTAAGTTTTACACAATAATAGCATTTCTGAAACCAAAAAAATGATGTTTTAGTGTCTCTATAGTCTGAGAGCCATAGCTTTTTTATTTTTGGGAGATTGTCTTAAATAGGGTATAATTTTTTGCGGGGCGAGGTGACGGTTTGATTGGTACTATTTTGGGCATCATAAGCCTTTTTGATCGCTTGCTGTTGTACTTTTTGTGATGTAAGGTGACAAAAATAGCTTTTTTGGCACAGTTTTTTTTATTTTTATGGTGTTTATCGGACGGGGTCTATCATGTGATATATTTATATAGACGGTTGTTACGGACGCGGTGACACCTAATATGTGTATTTTATTTTTTCATTTTTTTATAGGAAAAGGCAATTTCTTTGTTTTATTTACATTTTAATTTATTTATTTATTTTTACTTTTATTATTTTCACTTTTTTTCATCAGTTCCCTCTTGGATCTTGAAGATCCAGTGGGACTGATAGTTGTACTATACTTTGCAATGCTCTTGCATTCCAAAGTATAATACTTCCAGATTGCCTGTAGGTGGCAGCACTGGACGCGGTTGCCATGGCAACCATCGGGTGCTGCAATCACAGCGCTGCAGCCCCGATGGTGGAGAGAGGGAGCTCCCTCCCTCTGTTAACCCCATGGATGCCGCAACCGCGGCATCTATGGCGTTACAGGAGAGTGTCAGCATAGAGCTGACACTCTCTGCTGATGGCGCAACTCAGGAATGGAGCCGCAGCCATCACACACAGAAGGGGGATCGGGGGCAACGCTGGAAAGGGGGAAGGGGGTCGGGGGGTACTGACTACAATATTGAGGGAGGCTGGGGCAGGAGGGGCGGCTAGAAAATTAATGCATGGGGCGGGGAGGGGGCGGACCGCATCAGGGCAGGAGATGAGCGCAGGAGAGGGGCACAGATCGGCGGGGCACAGATCGGGGGGGCACAGAGGGGCACCAAGGGCTTGGAGGGGCACAGATCGGGGGGCATGAGGAACACTATCTGCTTTCAGGCTCTGATCTGCAGAGCGCAGATCAGAGCCTGAAACCGGCATTTTTTCACTGCGCGATCCGATTGGTTAGTCTGCACAGACTAACCAATCGGCTCGATTGCCGGCAAGGGGCCACTCTGATTGGTCCCTTGCCGGCATTACTGCACTGTATGCTGTCCATGACAGCATACAGGGCAGGGGCAGAAGCTTTAAGGCCTCTTTCACACTTGCGTTGTCCGGATCTAGCGTGTACTCCACTTGCCGGAATTACACGCCTGATCCGGAAAAACGCAAGTGTACTGAAAGCATTTGAAGACGGATCCGTCTGCAAAATGCTTTCAGTGATACTATGGCAGCCAGGACGCTATTAAAGTCCTGGTTGCCATAGTAGGAGCGGGGAGCGGGGGAGCGGCATACTTACAGTCCGTGCGGCTCCCGGGGCGCTCCAGAATGACGTCAGAGCGCCCCATGCGCATGGATGACGTGCCATGCGATCACGTCATCCATGCGCCTGGAGCGCCCTGGCGTCATTCTGGAGCGCCCCGGGAGCCGCACGGACGGTAAGTATGCTGCTCCCCCGCTCCCCACTACACTTTACCATGGCTGCCGGGACTTTAGCGTCCCGGCAGCCATGGTAACCACTCTAAGGCCGGATCCGGATCAATGCCTTTCAATGGGCATTAATTCCGGATCCGGCCTTGCGGCAAGTCTTCAGGATTTTTGGCCGGAGCAAAAAGCGCAGCATGCTGCGGTATTTTCTCCGGCCAAAAAACGTTCCGGTCCGGAACTGAAGACATCCTGATGCATCCTGAACGGATTTCACTCCATTCGGAATGCATTAGGATAAAACTGATCAGGATTCTTCCGGCATAGAGCCCCGACGACGGAACTCTATGCCGGAAGAAAAGAACGCAGGTGTGAAAGAGCCCTAATCCAAGCGCTTTGCAGCGCTTGGATTAAAGAGCTGCCAGAACGTTTATATACGTGGTAGCTGCACGGGGTATGTGCAGCTATCACGTGTATATATACAGATTGCGGTCGGGAAGGGGTTAATCTTGTTCTGCAGGATGGTATACTGAACATGGGAAGGAGACTGGAAAATGCATTGTTACCTAGCACAGTGAAGCATCCAGCAATTCTACCTTCACAAGATTGATTATTGATCACTACCACAACATATCCTTGCATCAAGGAAGAAGCTTTACCCAAAGCTGTTTGAGAAAAGGTGGTTACTGGATTGTGAAAGGAAGCAAAGTTATAGCAAAGTATATAAGTAAATGTGTAGTCTGCAGAAAGGCAGGTAGACCTACAGAAGAACAAAGAATAGCAGATTTACCGGCAGATCGTGTAAACCCATCACCACTATTTCTTTATAGCGGAATTGATTGTTTTGGCCCATTCATCTCCAAACAGAACCGCAAGAAGTACAAGAGATATGGACTAATATTTACATGTCTAAGCTCCAGAGCAATTCACCTGGAAATGTTAGAAGATATGTCAACTGACGCATTTATCAACGCCTTAAGAAGTTTCATAGCCATTAGAGGTACAGTCAGAGAGCTTAGATCTGACCAAGAATCTAATTTTGTCAGAACAAAGAATGAATTGAAGAAAGCGCTAAAAGAGATTGATAAAGAAAAGGTAACTGAGTATTTGTTAGAGAAACAGTGTGATTTTTATATGAATGCTCCACATTCAAGCGATACAGGAGGAGTTTTTTTAAAAGACAAATCAGTACTGTGAGAAATGTGTTCAGTGTTGAGAAAGAACACCAGAAGAATAGATGATGCTTCACTTAGGGCCCTATTCTATGAAGTAATGTCTATTGTTAACAGTCGTCCACTTGCAGTTAATAAAATCAACGATCCAACAAGTTTGGACCCTTTAACTCCTAACCATCTACTTCACCTTAAGTCGGATTACATACAGCCACCGCCTGGCAAGTTCACTAAAGAGGATTTATATGCTAAAAGGAGATGGCGAAGAGTTCAATATCTATGAGAACAGTTTTGGAATAGATGGAGGAAAGAGTACTTAGCCAATCTGATGCTAAGAAGTAAATGGCAAACACCCAGAAGAAAGTGAAAGAAGAAGATTTACCTATAAGTCAATGGAAATTGGCCAAAGTTCTAGAAGTTCAAAAGGATGAAGACAAACTAGTAAGAAGAGTGTTGTTACAAATAGGAGACTCAAAACTTGACACAAAAGGAAAGCGTCTCACTACTCCACTCAAGTTGGAACGTCCTATACAGAAGTTAGTTGTTCTACTTGAGAGTGATAAAAGACACTTGGAAGTTGAGAACCTGATGGAAAATTCCTCAAATTCATGTTGAAGTCCTACCACTAAGAACATAGAATTATAGGTAATTTTGGTGGCAGTGTAGCTGGCCAGCTAAGACTTGTCCTAGTTTGCTAATATAGCTTGTATGTTTATGCAGCTGGACCTTCCAATAACCTTAATACAGTTCCTATGTTTATGTGTTAAAGACAAAGGCAGAGTTATTTACTGTGACATCATGTTTTGGATGTCATATAACTGTTATATTTTGTGTTCACAGAAGCAGAAAAAGATAATATGCCTTTAAGATTCATTTTGTAATGTAAAGTAAGCTCAGTGGCACAGCAGAAACAACAGAAAGCATAGTGTTAATCTATTGTTGCTGGGCAGAAGTCTAGACCAATCACAGCCAGCTTCTCACACATCAAGAGTTTTCACCATTTACAGCCAGCCTCACACCCAGTCTGTCTGGGTATTCCCCCAGCTCCTGCTGCTAGAATCATTATTCACTAGAGACAGGAGCTGAAGAGACATTCACTCCACTGAGAGCTGAGTTTTATAGGAACAAGAGGCCAAAATAGTTCCACCAATTGCAACCATACAATTGCAAATACAAATTGCAAGCTACAAATTGCAAGCATACAATTGCAAGCATTCAGATTCCATATTGCAATCCAAATTGCATACACCATACCTGATCATACTCAACCAATCTGCAAATAGTCACTGCTAACTGCATACTGCAAGTAGAACTTTTAGTTAGACCTCGGATATACCTCTCAGAGAGATCATAAAGTGCTTAAATAACTTAAAGTGACAGTACAGATACTCAAGAGAGAAATATATCCACGATTTTATGTTGAATCACAAGATTAAACAGTTGAACCACCATCGTATGCATACCGCCATTTTGTGATATCTTTTCAACACGTGCTATGTACATGGCCTATCTGCTGCGGAGGCGGCGGTGTTATATGAAGCAAAATTGAAGTTAATAAAGAAGTTATTTCAAGCAATTGGTGTGCTCTTTAAACCTACTGTTTCCATAGAACGGCGTTACAGGAATTACAAATTAATAGAAAGTCTGGTTAGACTAAAAGTCAGAGATATCAAAATTCTTCTAATGCCACAGCGCAAAAGGCACTTTATAGTGCTGCGCCTGCCATACAGGGTCTGCTGCTGAGCTGACACTCTAAAACATTAGGAGCGAGGGCAGCCTAATAAGCATGTTGATATGATGGAGGAGGAGGATGAGAAAAGGAAGATTGAACCATATACCCTTTTTTGTGGTGGAAGGGGTAGAAACATAGAAACATAAAATGTGTCGGCAGATAAGAACCATTTGGCCCATCTAGTCTGCCCAATATACTGAATACTATGACTAGCCCTTGGCCCTATCTTATATAAAGGATGGCCTTATGCCTATCCCATGCATGCTTAAACTCCTTCACTATATTTGCAGCTACCACTTCTGCAGGAAGGCTATTCCATGCATCCACTACTCTTAGTAAAGTAATACTTCCTGATATTACTTTCAAACCTTTGCCTCTCTAATTTAAATCTATGTCCTCTTGTATCAGTTTTTCTTCTTTTAAATATTCTCTCCTCTTTTACCTTGTTGATTCCCTTTATGTATTTAAAAGTATTTTTTATCATATCCCCTCTGTCTTGTCTTTCTTCCAAGCTATACATGTTAAGGTCCTTTAATCTTTCCTGGTAAGTTTTATCCTGCAATCCATGTACTAGTTTAGTAGCTCTTCTCTGAACTCTCTCCAAATTATCAATATCCTTCTGGAGATATGGTCTCCAGTACTGCGCACAATACTCCAAATGAGGTCTCACTAGTGCTCTGTAAAATGGCATGAGCACCTCCCTCTTTCTACTGTTAATGCTTCTCCCTATACACCCAAGCAATCTGCTAGCATTTCCTGCTGCTCTATGACATTGTCTGCCTACCTTCAAGTCTTCTGAAATAATGACCCCTAAATCCCTTTCCTCAGATACTGAGGTTAGGACTGTATCACTGATTGTATTTTCTGCTCTTGGGTTTTAATGCCCCAGGTGCATTATCTTGCACTTTTCAACATAAAAATTTAAGTTGCCAGATTTTTGACCATTCCTCTAGTTTTCCGAAATCCTTTTCCATTTGGTGTATCCCTCCAGGAACATCAACCCTGTTACAAATCTTTGTGTCATCAGCAAAAAGACACACCTTACCATCGAGGCCTTCTGCAATTTCGCTGATAAAGATATTAAACAATATGGGTCCCAGAACAGATCCCTGAGGTACCCCACTGGTAACAAGACTATGGACTGAATATACTCCATTGACTACAACCCTCTGTTGTCTGTCCCTCAGCCACTACCTAATCCATTCAACAATATGGGAGTCCACGCACAAAGATTGCAATTTATTGATAAGTCTTCTATGTGGGACAGTATCAAAAGCCTTACTAAAGTCCAGATAAGCGATGTCTACTGCACCTCCGCCATCTATTATTTTAGTCACCCTATTAAAAAAATCTATAAGATTAGTTTGACATGATCTCCCTGAAGTAAACCAATGCTGTTTTTCATCTTTCAATCCATGGGATTTTAGATATTCCACAATCCTCTCCTTAAGTATGGTTTCCATTAATTTCCCCACTATTGATGTCAGGCTTACTGGCCTATAGTTGCCCGATTCCTCCCTACTACTTTTCTTGTGAATGGGCACAACATTTGCCAATTTCCAATCTTCTGGGACGACTCCTGTTGCCAGTAATTGGTTAAATAAATCTGTTAATGGTTTTGCTAGTTCAACGCTGAGCTTTTTTAATAGCTTTGGGTGTATCCCATCACGCCCCTGTGACTTATTTGTATTAATTTTAGACAGCTGACTTAGAACCTCTTCCTCTGTAAAGACACATGCATCAAAAGATTCATTAGTCTTCTTTCCTAACTGAGGTCCTTTTCCTTCATTTTCCTTTGTAAAAACTGAACAGAAGTATTCATTGAGGCAGTCAGCTAGTTCTTTATCTTCTTCCATATACCTTCCTTCTTTTGTTTTTAATTTGGTAATTCCTTGTTTTAGTTTCCTTTTTTCATTTATGTATCTGAAGAATGTCTTATCACCTTTTTTCACTGACTGAGCTAATCTCCCTTCTGCCTGTGCTTTAGAAGCTCTTATAACTTGTTTGACCTCTCTCTGCCGAATCTTATAAATTTGCCTGTCATCCTCGTTTATTTTTTTTTCTTTCTTATAATTACTAAATGCTATCTTTTTGTTTTTCATTATTTTGGCCACTTCTGCTGAGTGCCACAGTGGTCTCTTCCTTTTTTTTTCCTTTTACTGACAACGCAATTTTCTGTTGTCTTCAATAGTGCCACTTTTAAGTAGTCTTATTTCTCCTGGACTCCATTGAAACTGTTCCAATTGGATAGGGACTCGTATATCACTAATCTAATTTTAGAAAAGTCAGTTTTTCAAAAATCAAAAACTTTTGTTTTGTTTTTGTGTGGTGTGACTCAGTCAATGTACTTATAGTAAACCACACTGACTGGTGATCACTAGATCGCAAGCTTTCCCCTACAGTAATATCAGATACCAAATTCCCTTTTGTGAATACTAAATCTAAAATGGCCTCCTTCCGGGTTGGCTCCTCAACTACTTGCTGTAGAGATAATCCCAGTAGGGAATTTAGAATATCTGTACTCCTGGCAGAACTAGCTATTTTGGTTTTCCAGTTTACATCAGGAAGATTAAAGTCTCCCATAATGATAACTTCCCCCTTCAATGTCATTTTAGCTATTTCCTCAACTAGTAAATCATCTAATTCTTTGACTTGGCTAGGTGGTCTATATATCACACCTACACGAGTTACATTATGATTATCAAGCTGCAAGGTAACCCAAACTGACTCTAAATTGGTCTCGCTAACTTGTATCAAATTAGATTTCAAGCTATGTTTCACATACAGGGCCACCCCTCCCCCTTCTTGCCTTCTCTGTCTTTCCTGTATAGAGAGAACCCAGGTATTGTTATATCCCAGTCATTACTCCCATTGAACCACGTCTCAGTAACAGCCACTAAATCTTTATGGGAATAGAATGTATTCAATACACCATAAAAGCCACATTTAAAGTGCCTTTATGTTCAGCTGCTTTCCTCTGGTGGAATAAAGAAGTCAGGGGCAATCAAGGCCTTGCTCATTTTGAAAGAGTGAACCTGTCAGCATTTTCAGTTGACAGGCAGATGCGCTTATCAGTTATTATGCCCACAGCAGCACTAAATACCAGCACACTGGCAGTAGGGCAGGTCTGCACCTCCAAGGCATAGAGCGCCAGTTCTTGCCACATGTCCAGCTTGGACACTCAATAGTTGTAAGGCACAGATGGATCACTGAGGACTCTGACATGGTCTGCTATGTACTCCTTCACCATCTTCCAAAACTTTTCCCTCCTTGTGACACTAGGCCGCACATCAGGGTGAGGGTGCTGGTGGGGTGTCATGAAATTGTCCCAGGCCTTGGAGAGTGTTGCCCTGCCTCTGTTGAAACTGCTGTGTGTTCCCCTCATCTCCCCTTCTCGGTTGCCCAAGGAACTACGTACTCTGCCGCCAGCGTTGTCAGATAGAGACATTTTTCCTCAAGGACCTTCTGGTATTGCACCATTTTGCTAGTCCTCTCCAACACAGGAAGAGATGAGAAGTTCTCTTTGTATCGGGGGTCAGGAAGGGTGAACAACCAGTAATCGGTGTTGGCCAAAATGCGTATAAGGCGAGGGTCACGGAAAAGGAGGCATAACATAAAGTCAGCCATGTGTGCCAGAGTCCCAACGGACAAGACGTCGCTGTCCTCATCAGGAGGATGACTCTCAATCTCCTCATTCTTTTCCTCCTCTTCGGCCTATCCACGCTGAACAGATGGAATAAACCTGCTATGGGTACTACCCTCTGTAGCCGAGGCAACCGTCTCGTGCTTCTCCTCCTCTTCTTCATCATCATCATCATCCAATTTGCGCTGAGAAGATGAACTGAGGTTGGTCTGGCTATCACCCTGTGTAATGTCTTCCCCCATTTCCACCTCTTCCACATGCAAAGTGTCCTCCTTCATTGTGAGCAGCGAGTGTTTCACTAGACACAGAAGTGGGAAGATTACGCTGATAATTGCGGCATCGCCGCTCACCATCTGTGTTGATTCCTCAAAGTTGTGTAAAACCTCACAGAGGTCAGACTTCCATGCATCTCGTTGCTTGAGAAGAGCGGAAGCTCACTGGACAGGCGACGACCATGTTGCAGCTGGTATTCCACTACTGCCCTATTCTGCTCACAAAGTCTGGCCAACATGTGGAACATGGAGTTCCAGCGTGTGCTCACATTGCACAACAGTTGGTGAGCTGGCAATTGTAAACACTGCTGCAGCATTGCCAGACCGGTGGGAGCTGTAGATGTCTTTCGGAAAATAACACACACCTTCACCAGTAGCTCAGGCAATTTGGGGTAGGTTTTGAGAAACCGCTGAACCACTAAGTTGAACAAGTGGGCTAGGCATGGTATGTATGTGAACTTGCCAAGCCTTCTCCCTTTTGCCACCCCACTGCCTCTTCCAGTCTGCTGCGGATCCCTCCCCCTCTGTACTGCTGTCCTTGCTCAGTTTGCCACGTTTCCAGTTTGGGTCAGTGATTTCATTGTCCAGCACCTCCTCTTCCACTTCCTCACTCTGGTAATCCTCCTGACTTGTTGACCTAACAAGAACCTCACTTACTGACAACTGTGTCTCATCCTCAACCTCATGAGACACTAATTGTTGTTATTATTATTGGCAACTGTGTTTCATCATCATCATCCACCTTGTGAAACACTAATTGCCGTTCCCGATCGTCATATTCTTCTGACTGTGGATGCTCAAGAGTTTGGGAATCAGTGCACAAGATCTCCCCATGTCCCTCTTCAAGCGGGCTTGGCGAGATGCCCAAATCAAGGAATGCCGATGAAAAAAGCTCATCGGAATATCTGAGTGTGGGATCACTTGTTTGCCAAGACTCTCCATGGTGGAAGGAAGGAGGATCAGGGTCTGTTGACCAGACTCTTGGCTACCGAGACTGGACTTTGTGGAAGGCAGGGTGGTGCTTAACCGACTGGAAGCATTATCTGCTGCAATCCAACTGACCACCTGGTCCCAATGGTGTAACTTTGAGAGTGGTGTCCTGCGCTGCCCTGCAAACTGGGACATGAAGCTAGGCATCATGGATTAGTGTATTTCTTGTGCTCTGGCAGCAGGCACAGTTCCACTGCGCCCAGGATCACGGCCTCTGCGTGCACCATCAGCAGCACGGCCACTTCCCCATCCCTTACTGCTCGCTTTGAGCATATTAAATGGTATATATGCTTGCAAGTATGTCACACGTACAGTAGCGCAAGTTTTGTAAGTGTATGCACAAATAAATTACACTATTATATATTTATTTTGCGCAAACGTTTTACAGGAGATGCAGCGCAGGTAATGTCGCTGTCACCAGCGGCTAAGAAAAATTACACTGAATGTCACAGATATTTAGGATGCGCAAACGGTATACAGGAGATGTAGCGCAGGTAATGTCGCTGTCACCAGATGCTAAGAAAAAATTTACACTGAATGTCACAGATATTTAGGATGTGCAAAAGTTATACAGGAGATGCAGCGAAGGTAATGTCGCTGTCACCAGCATCTAAATAAAAATTACACTGAATGTTACAGATATTTAGGATGTGCAAACGTTATATAGGAGATGTAGCGCAGGTAATTTCGCTGTCACCAGCGGCTAAGAAAAAATTACACTGAATGTCACAGATATTTAGGATGCACAAACGTTATACAGTAAATGTAGCGCAGGTAATTTCGCGGTCAGCAGCGGCCAAACAATTGCGCTGATTTGCACAGATATTTAGGATGCGCAAACGTTATACAGGAGATGTAGCGCAGTTAATGTTGCTGTCACCAGAGGCTAAGAAAAAATTTACACTGAATGACACAGATATTTAGGATGTGCAAAAGTTATACAGGAGATGTAGCACAGGTAATGTCGCTGTCACCAGCGACTAAGAAAAAATTACACTAAATGTCACAGATATTTAGGATGTGCAAAAGTTATACAGGAGATGTAGCGAAGGTAATGTCGCTGTGTCACGGCTGTAAGTGAGCAACAAGAGCCTACACAGTGAATAGCAACTGACCGGACCCAAACTAGGGAGGATAAAGGGTGACCCCTGTCAGACCCTAAAAGCTTTCCCTTAGCTGCTATGCACATTTCCAGATCCAGATGGTGGATTGAGACATGTCCACGTACCTAAGGCTGATGACCACTGAAACCCCTACAATAGTGGAAGGGGAACGGCCACCGGTGCCCTGCTCAGTATATGGATGGAACCGGGGTCGCCTCGGATCCAGTCAGCAAAGAAACAGAAACACACAATGTCTGAACACTTAACTGAAGGAGCTGCAGCTGCAGTGAAAACAGATCCAAAGTCAGCAGACAATATCCGAAGTACTTGCTTCAGCAGAACACCATGCAATTTAACAATATGGTGGACAAAAGCTTGCGCCAACGTTTTAGCACTGGGTAAACCAGGGAAGGGTACGAAATGAGCCATCTTGCTAAAACAGTCCACCACCACCAGGATCACCAACTTCCCTGAGGAACGAGGAAGATCCGTGACAAAGTCCATGGAGAGGTGTGTCCAAGGACGGGAAGGTATGGGTAACGGGAGAAGGGGACCTGAAGGCCGTGAACGAGGGACCTTAGCTCGAGCGAACGTCTCACAAGCAGCCACAAAACCCTCTACCGACTTACGAAGAGCCGGCCACCAAAATCTCCGAGCAATGAGATCTACCGTGGCTCTACTCCTGGGGTGACCAGCAAGAACAGTATCATGATGCTCCTTGAAGAGTTTGTGACGTAACTCAGGAGGCACAAACAACTTCCCAGGAGGACAACGGGCAGGTACCTCAGTCTGGGCAGCCTGGACCTCGGCCTCCAAATCAGAATACAGAGCAGAAACAACCACCCCCTCCGCCAAAATGGGACCCGGGTCCTCGGAGTTTCCTCCTCCCGGAAAACAGCGAGAGCATCAGCCTTCACATTTTTGATCCCAGGGCGGAATTTAACGACAAAATTTAATCTGGAGAAGAACAGAGACCATCTGGCCTGTCTCGGATTCATACGCCTGGCCGACTCCAAGTACGCCAGATTCTTATGGTCGGTAAAAACGGTGATAGGGTGCCTGGCCCCCTCCAAACAATGGCGCCATTCCTCGAAAGCCAACTTGATGGCCAACAACTCCCTATCTCCCACATCATAGTTTCTCTCTGCCGGGGAGAGTTTTTTAGAGAAAAAGGCACAGGGTCGCCACTTGGCAGGAGAAGGGCCCTGGGACAAAACCGCACCCACACCCACCTCGGAAGCATCTACCTCAACAATAAAAGGTAAGGAAACATCGGGATGCACCAAGACGGGAGCAGACGCAAAACTCTCTTTAATCTTAGAAAAAGCTGCAAGCGCCTCCTCCGACCAAGAGGAAAAATCTGCCCCCTTTTTTGTCATGTCAGTGAGGGGTTTGACAACAAAGGAATAATTCAAAATTAACTTTCTGTAATAGTTCGCAAAACCCAGAAAGCGCATCAATGCCTTCTGATTCTCAGGAAGCTCCCACTCCAGCACAGCACGGACCTTCTCCGGATCCATGCGAAAACCAGAAGCAGAGAGGAGAAAACCAAGAAATTGAATCTCTGATACCATAAAAACACATTTCTCCAGCTTGGCGTACAATTTATTCTCCCACAGAATCCGCAGAACCTGAAAAAGATGATCCCGATGAGTCTGAACATCAGGGGAAAAAATCTAAATATCATCAAGATACACCAATACAAATTTCCCCATTAAATGGTAGAAAATACTGTTAACAAAATGCTGAAAGACGGCCAGAGCATTCATCAGGCCGAAAGGCATAACGAGATTCTTAAAATGCCCGTTAGGGGGATTAAAGGCCGTTTTCCATCACCCCCCTCTCTGACCCTGACCAAGTTGTACGCGCCTCTCAAATCCAATTTAGAAAAAACCTTGGCCCCAACAATTTGGTTGAAGAGGGATCAGAGGAAGGGGATAGGGATCGCGAATCGTGATACGGTTCAGCTCCCTAAAATCTAGGCAAGGTCTCAGAGAGCCATCTTTCTTTTTAACAAAAAAAAAAAACAGCGGCAACAGGTGATTTTGAGGGACGAATATGCCCCTTATCGAGACTCTCAGAGATATAAGTTCGCATTGCGATTCTTTCCGGTTGTGAGAGATTGTAGAGACGTGCTTTTGGCAGCTTGGCGCCGGGAATGAGGTTAATGGGACAGTCAAACTCCCGGTGAGGAGGTAGCTCCTGAACACCGCTCTCGGAAAACACGTCCGAGAAATCAGAGAGAAATGATGGCACCGTTTTAGTAGACACCTCTGCAAAAATCGCTGTGAGACAATTCTCTCTACAAAACTCACTCCACTTATTTATTTGCCTTCCTTGCCAATCAATAGTGGGGTTATGTCTAGTGAGCCAGGGTAACCCTAAAACTAGAGGAGAAGGCAATCCGTTAAGGACAAAACAAGATATATCCGTATATATCCGACATGAGTGTCACCTACCGCTAACCGGATATTGTGAACAATGCCCTTCAGGGATCTCTGTGAGAGTGGAGCAGAGTCAATAGCAAAAACAGGTATATCCTTTTCTAATGTGCAAACCTGAAAACCATGCATGGCTACGAATTGAGTATCAATAAGATTGACGGCCGCTCCACTATCGACAAAGATTTCACAAAAAATGACTTTGCTCCCTAGCGCTACCCTGGCAGAAAGGAGAAAACGGGAACTGCAGGTCTGAGGAAAAGCATCAATTCCTACATCAACTTTGCCCAAAGTAGCAGATGAAGGAGCTGCAGTGCTCCACTTAACTGAAGGAGCTGCAGCTGCAGTGAAAACAGATCCAAAGTCAGCAGACAATATCCGAAGTACTTGCTTCAGCAGAACACAGATCCAGTGAAAAGATATCACAGGTGAAGATACTCAAGCGAGAGATACAGCTCAAATGAAAAGTATAATCCGCACCTCTACAAAGAAGGAGGAGGAGTGATTTAAAGGCAGCGAAATCAAACACAGGAGGGACAGCTGGGAGGAAGGAAACAGAAAGTAAAGACCTCATCATAGGGGCGGAGAAACAGGGCAGAGGGAACTCCTCCAAGCTCTAGTAGTGACATCATCACAGGGGTGGAGAAACAGAGCTGTGAGAACGTCTCAAAGCTCTGGGAGTGACACGCTGTCACCAGCAGCTAAATAAAAATTACACTGAATGTCACAGATATTTAGGATATGCAAACATTATATAGGAGATGTAGCACAGGTAATGTCGCTGTCACCAGCGGCTAAGAAAAAATTACACTGAATGTCACAGATATTTAGGATGCGCAAACGTTATACAGTAAATGTAGCGCAGGTAATGTTGCTGTCACCAGAGGCTAAGAAAAAATTACACTGAATGACACAGATATTAAGGATGCGCAAACGTTATACAGGAGATGTAGCGCAGGTAATGTCGCTGTCAGCAGCGGCCAAACAATTGCGCTGAATTGCACAGATATTTAGGATGCGCAAACGTTATACAGGAGATGTAGCAGAGGTTGTGTCACTGTCAGCAGCGGCCAAACAATTGCACGCAATTTAGCGCAGGTTGTGCTAATAATATATATTGCAGCCAGATAAAACAATAGTCCTTAAAAGGACTTTTGGGTCTCTAACACCTTTCAAGAGTAAACCCTGCCTGAAAAAAAAAAAAAAATTCCTTGCCCTTCTGCTGCAGCTCTCTCTGACTACGACTGAGCCAAATCACAAGCAATCGGGTGCTATATAGCATGACGTGTTCCGCCAGCCAATCACTGTAATGCCAGTAAACAACATGGCTACGGCATTACAGTGAGTGTCAGTACTTCCCTGCACGATTATTGCCTGCTAGTGTTGATCGAGCACCAAAGTGCTCGGGTGCTCTGTCCGAACACATCGGGATGCTCAGGTGCTCTACCGAGCACACAAGTATAATGGAAGTCAATGGGAGAGCCTGAGCAATAAACCAGGCACCCCCTGCTCTGAAGAGAGGAGGGTGCCTGGTTCATGGGAAAAGGTCAGAAAATGATGGAAACACCACCTATATGGTTCGGGAGCAGCGTGGGGAGGATGTCTGAATACATCTTGGACTCCCAGGTCGCTGCTGGGAACGATGTTGCCCGAGTAGTACGCCACTTTTACAGACTGACAATAATACGCACCAAACCGAAGATCAAATCAATTTTAGAGGAAAAATTGTTAAGAAACATTCTTTCCTGTATATTTACTTGTATATAAAGTGCAAATGCTGCCAAAAATTACAAGGTAAAGGCACTCCGATACAACCTGTATATCACATAAAGGAGGGCCTTATTCACATTATGGTACAATTGTTCAGGTAGTGGGACTCCTACACTTATAAAGCCTATGCACTAAGTGAAAGGGCTGCCAAAAATTACAAGGAACTGGCACTCCAATACGCCCTTTGTTACACATAAAAGAGGGCATCATACACAGCCTTAAAAAATTATGATTGAGGGCCTGCTGGTGACCCTAAAAAACATTTGGAGCAAGGGCCTGCTGATCTGACCATCTAAAGCATTATGGGCGAGGGCCCGCTGCCGCTTTGGTGACTCTAGATAACCTGGGGCTGATCGCACGTCCCCGTGACACCTACTGACTCCGATTAGGATAATGGAATCAACACCTTTGACCCCTGCTGGGTATAGTGACCTCTGACCCCATGCTGGGTATAATTACCAGATGATGATTCAGTTACATATTTATTCCCAGAGAATTCTTGTACAGTCACTCAGAATTGAGAAAGCTCATTGGAAGAACGAGTGAAACGTTTTCAAGAAATCTACAGTAAGTCCAGTTGCCTTGATTTATTCTTTACAGATATACCATGACCTGAATAAATGAGAACCTTCATAGACATATACCAACAGGCAAGACTTTGCTGTCTTCATCAGGAGGATCACTCTTAATCTCCTCATCCTCTTCTTCTGCCCACCCATGGTGAACAGATGGAATTAAACTTCTATGGGTACTAACCTCTGTAGCGGAGGCAATGTCTCCTGCTCCTCCTCTTCATTGTCCAATTCGCACTGAGAATATAAACTGAGGGTGGTCTGGCTATCACCTAGTGTAATGTCTTCCCCCATTTCCACCTCTTCCACATGCAAAGAGTAGTCCTTAATTGTGAGCAGTGAGCGTTTGAGTAAGCACAGAAGTGGGATGGTTACGCTGATAATAGCGTTATCGTCGCTCACCATCTGTGTTGATTCCTCAAAATTTCTTAAAACCTCACAGAGGTCAGACATCCATGCCCACTCCTTGCTTGTGAATAGCAGAACCTGACTGGAAAGGCGACGACCATGTTGCAGCTGGCATTCCACTACTGCTCTCTGCTGCTCACAAATCCTGGCAAACATGTGGAACATGGAGTTCCAGCGCGTGCTCACGTTGCACAACAGCCGGTGAGCTTGCAGAAATATGCACTCACGCGGCGCACCTTCACCAGTAGCTCAGGCAAATTGTGGTAGGTTTTGAGAAACCGCTAAACCACAAGGTTTAACACGTAGGCTAGGCATGGCATGTGTCTGAGCTTGCCGAGCTCCAAAGCCCCCACCAAGTTACGGCCATTATCAGACACAACCATACTTGGTTGTAGGTTGAGTGGCGAGATCCACAGCTCAGTCTGGTCTCTTATCCCCTGCCACAGCTCTGTGGCGGTGTGCTGTTTGTCCCCTGAGCATATCAGCTTAAGCACAGCCTGTTGCCGCTTCCCCACTGCAGTGCTACACTGCTTCTAGCTACCGACTGATGACTGACTGGTGCTGCATGCAGATAATTTGGAGGTGGAAGTGGAGGAGGAGGCGGCGGAGGAGAAGTGGGGTTTTGAGCCACTAACCTAAGTGCTGGCGTAAACCCTAATCGACGTAGGGCCCGCAATCCTTGGCGTCAGTAGCACCTGTGCCATCCCAGGGTACGAGTCGCTCCCGGCCTCCACAACATTCACCCAGTCTGCTGTCCCTAGCCAAATGCACTTGTCCATGTGTCCGTGGTTAAGTGGACCTTCCCAGAAACTGCGTTGGTCAGGGCATGTGTGATGTTACGGGACAAATGTTGGTGTAAGGCGGGCAAGGCACACCTTGAAAAATAGTGGCGGCTGGGGACTGCGTAATGTGGGATGGCCGCCGACATTAGTCTACGGAAGGCCTCAGTGTCCACAAGCCTAAATGGCAACATTTCCAGGGCCAGCAATTTGGAAAGCTGTGCATTTAGTACTATGGCCTGTGGGTGGATGGCTTAGTATTTTCGCTTGCATTCAAAGGCCTGGGGTAAGGACATTTGGAAGCTGAGCTGGCATCTGGGCCTGCGTCTTCGACAGGGGATTGGCTAGCACGTAACATAGGGTAAGAGGAGGCAGTGGTGTGACCCGCAGAAACAGATTGTGGACCCAGGCGTTCATCCCACTTATTATGGTGCTTTGATGCCGTGAGGTGGTTAGTGTTCATGCCCTGGCTCATTTTCATATGGCACAGGTTGCAAACTACTATTTTTTTGTCGTCCGCACTTTCCTCAAAAAAGCGCCATACTGCAGAACATCTACCCCTTGGCAAGGGAGATTTCCACAAGGGGGTGCTCCATGGAACATTTGCGGGCCTGTTTGGTGTGGCCCGCCTTCCCCCTTTTGGCACCCCACTGACTCTTCCGGCCTGTTGCGGTGCTGCAGATCCCCCCCCCCCCCTCTGTACTGCTGTCCTCGCTCGGCTTTCCACCTTCCCAGGTTGGGTCAGTGACCTCATCGTCCACCACCTCCTCTTCCACTTCCTCCCTCTGATCATCCTCCTGATTTGTTGACCTAACCACAACCTCAGTGATTGACAACTGTGTCTCATCCTCTTCATCAACCTCTTGAGACAGTAATTGCGGTTGACTCATTGGCAACTGTGTCTCATCATCCTCCACCTCATTAAACACTAATTGCCATTCCCCACCGTCATGTTCTTGTGACTGTGGATGCTCAAGAGGTTGGGAATCAGAGCACAAGATCTCATGTCCCTCTTCAAGCGTGCTTGGCGAGAAGGCCAAATAAAGTAATAGCGATGAAAAGAGGTCCTCAGAATATCCGAGTGTGGGATCACTTGTTTGGCCAGACGGTACATGGTGGGTGGAAGGAGGATCAGGGTGAGGATTGTGTTGACCAGACTGGCTACTGAAACTGGACTTGGTGGAAGACAGGGTAGTGCTTAACCGACTGCTCGAACTGGGTTAACTTTGTTAGCGTTGTCCTGCGCTGCCCTGCAAACTGGGACATGAAGCTAAGTATCGTGGATGATTGTTTTTCTTGTGCTCTGGCAGCAGGCACCGTTTCTCCAAACCCAGGGCCACGGCCTCTGCATGTACCATCAGCATCACGGCCACTTCCCCGTCCCTTACTGCTCGCCTTCTTCATTTTAAATGTGATATATGCTTGAAAGTATGTCACACGTACAGTAGCTTAGGATTAAGAAGTGTATGAGCAAAAAAATTTACAAAGGTATTTGTGATGAGGAAACGTTATACAGGACAGGAACCACAGGTAATGTCACTGTTCGCAGGGTCTACGGAAAAAGTACACTGGATGTCATAGATATTTTAGGGATGCGCACTGTCCGCAGCGGACACTGTCTATGGAAAAAGTACACTGGATCTTACTGATATTTTATGACCTTCTGGATTTTTTTTATGATATTTTTTATAATGAGCCGATACTCCGTGTACTTTCAAGTCCTTTTTTTATATTTCTTATGTGTTCCTGTATACGGACTTTTAGGGTCTAATAGTCCGTCCAACATACTGGAGGCCACAAGGGCACTCCAGTACATATACAACCCCCTTACTGTAACATGTCATCTCACCTACTACTTCTAATTGCTTATCTTTGGTGGTACTTTTAATTACCGTATTCTTTTGTAATTTTTCAGTTCTTTTTCTGTTTTTGCAAGGAATGCAAAAACCGCACCAATTAAAGCTATTTTTCGTTTTTTTGTTCTTATTTTTATTTTCAAAACGATTGGCACTATGTACCAATTTGTTTTGTAAGTTGGGAGCCTTTTTATAAATGACTGTTGGTTGTTCAGGAATCACAAATCCCAGCACTGGGTCATTTTTTAGAATCGACCAGTTCTTTTTAATTGCGTTTTTCAATTCCCCAGAGCACTGTGTGAACTGGGTTATAAATGAAAAACGAAAATCCATGGTCTTCTCTGTTCTTTTTAGTTTATTAGGGGTTCCCTCTTGTTGTTTGGTTACATCTTTTATGCACCTCTCCAGGTCTTCATTTTCATAGCCTTTTTCCCAAAAACATTCCTTTATTACATTGCTTTGTTTTTTAAAAATAGCCAGATCAGTGCAGTTGCGGTGGATTCTCTGGACCTGTCCCTTCGGTATATTAAGTAACCAAGGGGCATAATGACAGCTCGTTAGATCTATATAGCCGTTAACATCTGTTGGTTTAAAAAAGGTCTTAGTTTTGAGCCGTCCTTCTTCGGCATATATAGTTAGGTCCAAAAAATCCACAGCAACCGCACTGATCGTGCTAGTGAAACTAAGGTTCCATTCTTTATTTTCCAAACTTGCAATGAAGGTCTCAAGTTGGTTTCTATCCCCTTCCCATATCAACAGGCAGTCATCTATATATCTTTTCCAGGTTTTAAGGGTCCCCCTTTTCCTGGATTTTTTCAACTCGGGGTCAATAAACTGTTTTTCCCACATGGTCATAAAAATGTTAGCGAAACTGGGGGCGAATTTCGCCCCCATCGCCGTTCCGACCTTCTGTAGGTAGAACTGATCCTTGAACCAGAAATAGTTATGTTCTAAACAGAATTCGGTACATCGTATTATAAAATCGGCTTGTATCCTAGTCATATCAGGGTCATTGTACAGGGTCTCTCTTATTGCTTGTAGTCCCAATTTTTTCGGGATGATGGTATATAGGGACGATACGTCGATGGTAGCCATCCACGTATTCTCCCCAATCCCCTGCAATTCCTTTATTATTTCCACCACACTCCCGCTATTTTTCAAATAAGAAGGTGCCATTGGTACATACTTTTGTAGGAAATTATCTATATACTCCGTAATTCTACTGGTAAGAGAATTGATCCCCGACACTATAGGTCTACCGGGGGGATTTATAATACTTTTATGTATTTTCGGTAGTATATAGATAATTGGGGTCATTGGTTCTTTTATATTCAAATAATCTATTTCTTTTTTATTCAGAATGCCCTTGTCACCACCATATTTCACCAAAATGTGTAATTTATTTTTATATTCTAGGAGGGGGTCTTTTTTCAACACGGCATAGGTCTTATTATCTCCCAACTGCCTTAGGACCTCTGCTTCATAGTCCTCAATGTTCATAATTACTACCCCCCCCCCCCCTTTATCAGCAGGCTTTATTATTATATCTGCATTATCCTGTAACGTTTTTAGTGCATCTTTTTTAGTTAAATTGCCCCTTTTCTTTTTAGCATCAATTTTTTCCAATTCATTCAAAATACTTCTCTTAAAGGCATCTATGCACTCATTATTTCAATTTTTTGGATAAAATTTAGATTTATCTTTTAATTTTGTATGTATGTATTCTTGTTTCTGCTCTGCACTTGTTTTGGTTATTCGCTAACTCCTTTCCTGCGAAAAATTTGGCTATATTCAGCTTCCTAATGTATTTGTGGATATCTACAAAGGCATCGAATTTATTTAGACTTTTTGATGGCGCAAATTTCAACCCTTTTCTAAGTACCGCTTTTTCCGGTTCTGACAGGGTGTGTCTGCTGAGATTAAATATCCCATCATTTTTTGTTCGCGGATTTTGTGTTTTTTCCCCCCTCTTTTTCCTCTGTGAACCTTCTCTTTTGCGGTGTATTGCTGTTCGGCGTGATTGTGTTTCTTTTTTCTTGCACTTTCTCGAGTTTTTCTTGCCCCTCCCTCTGTACACCCTTGATCGCTTGGTGTGGAAAATTCTGTTGATCTAACTTTCTCTCTTCTTGCATTGTAACTCTAGGTTCTTCCCCCTTTTCCATTGGTCTTGCCCTATTTACCTGCATATCCATAGGGTCCTCTTTTACAAACTTATATGGATTATTATTTTGTCGCCCGTATTGTTGATATGGTTTCCTTACATTGGGCCACTGATAATGGTTGGAATTCCTCCCATACCCATTGTAGTTTCCATTATACTGCTGCATGTTCCATGTGTTGGTGGGTCGATCCCCATAATATTCATTTTTCCTAATAGCATCCCATTCCCCCCACTGTTGTCTGGGGTAACCATTAGTTCTCATATTAACACTATATTTCCTTTCCTCGGTCCCTCTCTGCTCTCCCATTTCTAGATTGTTTGCCTTCCTATTTATTTCTGACCTAAATCTCCACTTGTAGATTTTTTTAGTCTCATATTCTTCGCATGTTTTGCAATATTTTTTCAGTTTTTTCTCTTTTATTTCTTTATCTGCTACCATGATATTCGCTTGGCATTTTTCACTTAGCTTAATATATTCTTTGTTTGCTTTGAAGGGTTTTAGTTTTTCTTGTAAATTTTCTATATTCTGTCCTATATTTTTTAATTTATATCTACGTATTTTTATAATGAATTCCATGGCTTTAAAGCCACAAAAATCCATTAGTTTTTCCCAATCATCTATATCCTTGGGATCTTCTGTGTTCAGGGGGAGCTGCCATCGCAGACCCTCTGGGATCTTACCCTCCGCCAAATATCTTTCTAAGGATAGGACTTCCCAGGTGCTTATGATTTCTTTACACAAATCTTTTTCTAGCTCTAAAACAACCCCCCCATGACTTTTTCTTCCTTCATTCCTTCATTTACAGTAAATATACTTTCAACATTGCATACCATATTTGCTCTAAATTCAAAAATATCCATAATTGCTGGACTCGGCGTATGTCTCACCAAAATACAATGCAAAATAAATATATCACCAGTCCGCAATAATGCTGTGCAGCAGGTTCGAAAAGTGATGTGGGATCAATCACGCTATGAACAGGTAAAATATATGGGGTTCGGACCGCGCTTCTGATCCAGGTCAGTATATAAGTTCTTAATCTTTCTTCCTTCTTCCTTTACCAAGAGAGCCGAGGGCTGCAAATATCCCTTAAATAGATATCCTGCAACTAATAGGATTATAATAGTGTGAGTCCGTATGCAACAGTGACCTGCATTGCATAGATTATACTCACACAATGCTGTAAAGACAAGGCGTGAATACGATCCCTCCGTAGTGAGTTGTTCCCGTTTTGTCGGAACAGCCACGTTCTTATGCAATCCGGCTGGATCCCCACACGGACTCAAGTAAGGTATACATCAGACAAATCTGCGCTTCTTTTCTTCAGATTCCTAAAAATTTCTGTGAACAAGAATGGCTTCTGCAATAGTGAAGCTCCGTAGATATTTGTTTAAAACTTTTTATTTGTCCATACTCACAAGACAACTTTTTTAAAACGCATTAAAAGTCCCAGCGTCTGCTGCTTTTGCCCGACCCGGGTTTCACTCCTAGAGCTTCGTCAGGGGCACACTTGAAAATGATAGAAAAAACATGCTCATGTGAATTGGGACTTAATAGCATCCGTCCCTTTTTTTTCCCCTGGGGATGAGGAGATTCTAGTATAGGGTTAATAGCAGGATAAGAAAAACATTGTGGAGGAACACATCTGACTCCTGATTAATTACAACTAAAAAAGAGGGGGAGGGTGAAATCAAGTGTGCCCCTGACGAAAGCTCTAGGAGTGAAACCCGGGTCGGGCAAAAGCAGCAGACGCTGGGACTTTTAATGCGTTTTAAAAAAGTTGTCTTGTGAGTATGGACAAATAAAAAGTTTTAAACAAATATCTACGGAGCTTCACTATTGCAGAAGCCATTCTTGTTCACAGAAATTTTTAGGAATCTGAAGAAAAGAAGCGCAGATTTGTCTGAGGTATACCTTACTTGAGTCCGTGTGGGGATCCAGCCGGATTGCATAAGAACGTGGCTGTTCCGACAAAACGGGAACAACTAACTATGGAGGGATCGTATTCACGCCTTGTCTTTACAGCATTGTGTGAGTATAATTTGTGCAATGCAGGTCACTGTTGCATACGGACTCACACTATTATAATCCTATTAGTTGCAGGATATCTATTTAAGGGATATTTGCAGCCCTCGGCTCTCTTGGTAAAGGAAGAAGGAAGAAGGACAAGAATAGGACATGTTCTATTTTTTGGTGGAAATGGAAGCACGGATGCAGAAGTGCGGATCCACAAATGCGGATGCGGACAGCACATTGCGGCCCCCTTGAAAATGAATGGGTCTGCACCCGTTCCGCAAAATTGCGGAACGGATGCGGACCCATTTTGCAGACGTGTGAATGGACCCTTAAAGTGAAGGCAGCACTTACCTGTATATTTATTGGCTGCGAAATGTGCGGGGAAGAGACTCGAGCATGGTGCTCAAGCACATGCGGTACTTGGTCGAGTACCGTCATGTACCAAGCATCGAGATGCTCAAGCCGAACGGTGTTCAGCCGAGCATGCTCGATCAACACTATTGCCTGCATTTCAGCCAACAAACGTGCGGGGAAGAAAATCGAGCATCGCGCTCGAGCACACGATGTGATGAGCATCGCGATGCTTGAGTCAAAATGATGTTCGGCCGAGCATGCTCACCCAACACTACTGACAACCATAATAAAGAGAAGCCTCAATATAAATACTCTAAACAATCATCACTTCACCCTAACTAACCAGGCAAGGCTTGAAAATAACCAAACACAGATTCAAATGCACAGCAGTTGAGTAGCAATTGTTCACACTATTAGTTACTACAATTAGTAACTACTGTAGGTAAACTTGAAACAACAGGCAGACCCCTATTGCATGTAACATATACACTCACCTAAAGAATTATTAGGAACACCATACTAATACGGTGTTGGACCCCCTTTTGCCTTCAGAACTGCCTTAATTCTACGTGGCATTGATTCAACAAGGTGCTAATAGCATTCTTTAGAAATGTTGGCCCATATTGATAGGATAGCATCTTGCAGTTGATGGAGATTTGAGGGATGCACATCCAGGGCACGAAGCTCCCGTTCCACCACATCCCAAAGATGCTCTATTGGGTTGAGATCTGGTGACTGTGGGGGCCATTTTAGTACAGTGAACTCATTGTCATGTTCAAGAAACCAATTTGAAATGATTGGAGCTTTGTGACATGGTGCATTATCCTGCTGGAAGTAGCCATCAGAGGATGGGTACATGGTGGTCATGAAGGGACGGACATGGTCAGAAACAATGCTCAGATAGCCCGTGGCATTTAAACGATGGCCAATTGGCACTAAGGGGCCTAAAGTGTGCCCAGAAAACATCCCCCACACCATTACACCACCACCACCAGCCTGCACAGTGGTAACAAGGCATGATGGATACATGTTCTCATTCTGTTTGCGCCAAATTCGGACTCTACCATTTGAATGTCTCAACAGAAATAGATTTTTCCAGTCTTCAACAGTCCAATTTTGGTGAGCTCGTGCAAATTGTAGCCTCTTTTTCCTATTTGTAGTGGAGATGAGTGGTATCCGGTGGGGTCTTCTGCTGTTGTAGCCCACCTTTCTTTCCCATTCTGACATTCAGTTTGGAGTTCAGGAGATTGTCTTGACCAGGACCACAATCCTACATGCATTGAAGCAACTGCCATGTGATTGGTTGACTAGATAATCGCATTAATGAGAAATAGAACAGGTGTTCCTAATAATTCTTTAGGTGAGTGTAGATTACAGTCCATGGATTGTTGGTAATCATCAAATTTGCTTACTGCAGCTCTGGTCCTGAGGTCAGCAGCAGGCAATGATTTGCAGCAAGTACATAAGTAAATCTGCAAGATTGATTTGTGGTTGTCTCTTGACATCAGGATGTTACTATGATTTTCAAATATTCTCCTTAGTCACTAAACTGCTGCATTGACTTGTGCTAGGCTGGAGATAAAATCATATTGATGTGTAGGAAACTGATTAGTGAGTAGCAAGACTTCCAGGCACTCTCCGTTGTAATGATGATGTGGTTCTATCAGAGGTTGTGTAGGTAATCTGTTTTGGTCAGCGATATGACTTAAAGGGAACCTGTCACCCAAAAATCGCCTATTAAGCTGTTTACAGTACCTTATAGTGCTGTATAGTCGTTTCCTGATGCACTTTTTGTTAGTTTTGCCGCATGTATGCTCAGTCAGAAATCGATGTTATATTCAGCTGCTGCCCCGTGCTTCAAGTCAGGCTTGAAGTCACGGGGGCAGCGGCCTCGGCGTCTTACATGGCCCTCTCCCCGCCCCCTGCCTCTGTGACTGACAGCCGAAATCCGATTCCGGGACCGCGCTCAACGGCCGCATGCGCAGTAAAGGGCGGCAGGAGCGCGGTCCCGGCTGCCGCGCGTACTACGCGCCGTCTTACTTTCGCCGCACTGCGCATGCGCCCGACATCCTGTATCAAACGCGCCCGCGCCCAGATGCCGGGCGCGGGCGCGTTTGATACAGGATGTCGGGCGCATGCGCAGTGCGGCGAAAGTAAGACGGCGCGTAGTACGCGCGGCAGCCGGGACCGCGCTCCTGCCGCCCTTTACTGCGCATGCGGCCGTTGAGCGCGGTCCCGGAATCGGATTTCGGCTGTCAGTCACAGAGGCAGGGGGCGGGGAGAGGGCCATGTAAGACGCCGAGGCCGCTGCCCCCGTGACTTCAAGCCTGACTTGAAGCACGGGGCAGCAGCTGAATATAACATCGATTTCTGACTGAGCATACATGCGGCAAAACTAACAAAAAGTGCATCAGGAAACGACTATACAGCACTATAAGGTACTGTAAACAGCTTAATAGGCGATTTTTGGGTGACAGGTTCCCTTTAACAGATTACCTATTCTTTGTTTTTAATGTAAATACATGCGAGTTCAAATGTTACTACCATCATGCCAAAATACTGTAAAAGCAATAATTTACATGGGACGGTTCATAATCCTCGCTAGATTTTATGCTAATCTACTTTCTGGAAAATCCTTGCATAGTTTGTTTGACGATTTACTGATATTCCTAATATTACTATAGTTCAATTTAACATTGCCATTAGACGCTATCAACACTATTGCCGATCTGGAGCTGTTGAAACACACTTGGTGCAGCAGAATCTGTAGTAGTGCTTTGTGATGCTGAGCTGTGGATTTACAAGGAACAGAGATGAAACACCCCTGAAGCAGCTCAGCTGCAGCAGTGCTGTGCAATGTAGGACTTTGAAAGTACAGCAATCAAACAGAGTTGAAACACACTAAGAGGGTCATTTATTAAGACGGGAATTTTAGATGCTCTGCACTGGCGGTGGATAGGCCGAAGTTATGTAGAGTCAGCCTCTTAATAACTTTGGCGGATCCACCCCTGCTTCTAAATGTAAGACAGCTCCCTAGAGGTGTGGCCTACACTGAAGATGAGGTGCACTAAGCGGTACGGCCCCACCCCTTGGTGCACTAAACTGCTTATTTACATAAAAAATAAGTCTTTTTTTTTTCCTTTGAACTCCACAACTGATTTCTACAAGACAGGTATAATTTGAATCAGCTGGATCACTCCTGCCAGGAAGCATACCTGGTTTAATATAATTGATCCTGCTGACAGGTACTCTTTACATTAAACAGTAGATAGCTGATGGACTGCTTTCACCCACAACACATGGCGTACTGTAATATATGACCATATCATCATAGTTTACCTCTGGGAATTGGTAAAGTCCACTTTATGTTTCCCCATACAACAGGGGATTCAGGGAAAAGATGGACTGGATTTAGACTTGCTCTCCAGTTCACATTAGATTGTTGGAAATTGTCAGGACCTAAGTGTAAAGTCCGCCTCAGTTATGTAGAGGTCGGCTCCTCTACAAAACTTAGGCAGATGAACCGCCAGCGTCTAAATTGCCGGTCTTCATAGATGTCCCCTATAATGTCTATATAAACAGTTTTGCTCTTTGCTTCTTTTCCTTAAAAGAGAAGTGTAACTAAGATAAGATAAGATAATATAAGATGCCTTTATTGTCACTGTACAATACAATGTAATACAATGTACAATACAATGAAATGTTGTTTGGAGCAATCCTAGATGCCATGGACAGGGGAACAAGAACTGACATTAAACTAAAGCATTACACTAGAAAAAAAAAAAAGCATTGCACTAGAAGGCATTACTATTCACAGTCACAGCATATATATAGTAAGTGCTTGTGAGTATATATATATATATATACACACACTGATTCAGACACCACTGCAGACAAGAGGTCATCATGGGTTCATGAATGCAGCAGCCACTTTCAGTCTGTGGTAGTTTCTATCCTAGGAAGGGGCAATAATCTCCGAGCATTTAGGAGACTGATTGCTTTGGGGTAAAAGCTGTTCTTCAGTCTAGTGGTGCGGGCATGTAGGGCTCTAAGACGCCTACCAGAGGGTAGGGGAATGAAAAGGCTGTGGCCGGGGTGAGTTGGATCCTCGCAGATAATTTTTGCCCTGTTGCTGCAGCGAGCAGTGAAGATGTCATCTAGTGATGGTAACTGAGTACCAGTAATTCTGCCAGCCATTCTGATGATGCGCTTGAGGGTCTTCTTGTCCTCAGAAGAGCAGCCGGAGTACCACACTGTAATGCAGTATGTGATAACAGATTCTATGGTGCATTCTATGGTGCTAAACTTATAGCATTTATTAATTCTGTTCAGTTTCGGGGTATTAGTGAGACAAACACTATGCATCATCTGTTAGATCTTTTATACACAGTCACATATTGTTGCTGACATTTTTATTAACAAGAGTCAAATAATACTCTTGACACGAACTGCCTTTGCCCACTTGAGGAAATTAACTGCCAAAGAACATAAAATATGAGACATGAATTAAGCTCAGAGATGAAAAACAAAGATCAAGATGCATTTCTAGAAGTAGTTGAGAATATTCTTATCGCCAGGTCTGGTGGACATTTTAATTTCTGGAAACATAAATTGAGGTGAATAACTTTCAGTGAAAAAAAGCAAATGATGGATTTCTTAAAAAAAATATAAGGAGAAAATGTACCAGATCTGGATGAGTGCTAGTTGTTTCCAAAGTGTTTTTCTTTTCAAGTCATTGGGTACTACCCTCTCAGCTTCATGGCAATACATGGCACATGCTCCCAAACACACAATAATAACATTTTTTTATTTTTATTTATTTATTATAGAACCTTAATGTAATAAAAACACGAGACTAAAGAGTGGAGATAAGCCGAGGCCTGTTTATTTAAACTCAAACCAACTTTAATATACTCAAAATATTAACCATATAAGTACCATGAGCCTAGTCATAAACTCACTCGTTTAAACCATCAATACATCAGAGTCCATCCCATCCCGGGATGACTATATCAACCACCCTGCACAGACCTCGACTTTACAAACAAAATTGGGGCAGGGGGAACAAACTGGTCCAGGCTCCCAGGGCAGGTGAGGCAAACAGGCAAACCAGCCCGCGGAGCCTGGACACTTACAGCCCCCCAACCACACTAATCCACCAATGATTCACTGTCACCAGGGCTCAGGCAAACTTTCCCCGATCCTAGCGACATCATAGGTCATTAAGATGACCAATTAAGAACATCACCGGGCTGAATAAAAATTCTGCCCAGCGATCCTCAGAGGAGAGTGGGAAAATTTCCCTCCAAAACCTCCTGACTAAAAATAACCTCTAGTCACTGGGCAGAGAACTGACCTCTCAGTGACCAGAGCCCATAGACAGGCAATGCAAGTATTGCCATGTGTACCCCTCCATAATGTCCGGGGTACCTTCAGTGCAGTCATTCTTCTTGTGGCCGCTCCTGCTTCCTTCTTTCTGCTCTTGTTCCCTATGGGAGGATGTCTGAGCAATAAGGTTTCTAACTCATCTAGTTCCTGGGAAGGTTTGCTGCTATTGAGTGTTTTGATCGGCTCTGCCTCACCTCTTCCTGATAACCATCTACCACTTGTCCTGACCTCAGCCTTTATTACTATACTACTTATCTCTTCGCTACTTGCTGATTTATTGCTTGTTTTACGGTATTACACAAACTCTGCCTGTCTTGATCTTGGCTTGCCCTCTGACCACGTTTCTGCCTATTTTCGTGGTGCCACTCACATGTGTCTCTTGACTTGCCTGGGTCAGCAGCCTTTAAACAGAGACTACCACTAGAGATAAGGGCCCTGCAGAAGAAGTCCAGATCCCCATTACAGGGTAAAAGGGTAAATATCAGGGTTCCACCTTGACAACACCCTCAGGAATAGCCCCGTCATATCCATTCAGTGGCATTGTGGGTCTAAACCTACTGCCTTACAACATGTCACCATGGGCATACAAACTATGAGTCATGATGAATAGTTGAGCTTATAAGGACATACCTCAGGAAGAATCTATAGATCAGTGGTGGCGAACTTATGGCACGGGCACTCAGAGCCCTCTCTGTGGGCACCAGCACCCAGGAAAAAGTCTATGGTGTGCCACTAAGCCTTAGAGTTTTCCTGCTATTCTTCAGCCCAGGACGCACTATGAACAGCACAGGCAGCGCATTGTATGTAGGGAAGATATTATAGCTAAATAATAAAGTACATGGAAGATATACTATATTTGTATTCAGGTTAAATTGCTGTGTTGGCACTTTGCGATAAAGTGGGTTTTGGGTTGCAGTTTGGGCACTCAGCCTCTAAAAGGTTCGCCATCACTGCTATAGATGCACAACATTTTTGTAATATGTATGTTTATCCGAGTCATAATGAGTGATCCTGAAAAACACAATTTGTTAACCCTTAGGATCCCAGCGCCGTACATGTATGCCGCTAGGCAGTAAGGCAATGGAGTCAGGCAATGGAACAGACAAAATACGCTGGTATCAATCAAAACAGTACAAAAAATCCAGCAGCAGGCTCAGGATAAAATCCAATTTCTTTATTTTTTCATTATAAAATCCATAGGCTGACTAGACAGGCAAGGTCTATGCGTTTCGACTGTACGTCTTACTCATGACCACGTTGTGTTATCACATTCTCTAGTTTAAAAATCCTCTCTTGCCAAGAGGCACGCCCCCAGCCAGGTGCCGAATAATAATCAGCTATAAGCTAGAGCTGCCTCCAATGGCTTTCATAAAATGCATGCATAATGATACTCAATTATAACAACAAAAAACAAAACGGAAGTGAGTCAGTACTCCTAAATCAAATCATATAGATTATTCATACCCTTCGGATTTCTCGTGTTCAGTGTAAAAATCCAAAAGGATTTTCTATTCAGCAGTCGCCTATTTATGTCTCCTCCTCGTACAGATTTAAATACCCTTTCTATACCCATGACACTCAAGCTTGTCAGGTCACCCTGATAACCATCCCTAAAATGTCTAGATAGCATAGAGACGTTCAGCAGTTTGAGAATGGAGACATCCGATGCAAGGGTGGTGGGTCAGCTGAAATCCCTTCTTTTTTTTTTTTTCAATATGCTGGTAGTATACAGATAGAGAGCCATGAATGATAGTGAACAGAAATAAACATAACAGACAGAAACTGACCCTAATCTGCAATACAACCCCAGCAAGACAAAAAGAATGAAGTCTATTTTACTTAAGTACAAAGTGGGGCTCAATAGTACATGCAACAACGATGAGCACAGTTCCATCTGTACAGAGTGTTAATCCTTGTCCTAGATAGCGAGGTATGAAAGCTGGGAGTTATGTCACTCTTGGTACACTATCTTGCTAAAGTCTCTCTCAGTAGAATCTATGGCTGGCCACAGTACTTTGGCAATAAAGGCTGTAGTGTCCACTGTGGGATATAGGTTTTTGAAGGTACTTCTGGCCAGGACATGTTCAAATGTGAAGGGTGTCTTTATGGTGTCCTTCACTGCAGTAAAGTCTGAATAGCTAAAATAGCAGATTACCTTGTTGACGCCTATGCTTGGCCAAGTTCTCCTCTTTCTTTTTGTTGATCTTGTGGAGAAATTGGTGTCTCTGTAGTTTGAGGCCCAAGAAAAAGGAGCATAAGTCACTGCTTCCTTCCTCCAACAACAACTCTTACTCAGAACTCCAGTCTAGACTGACTAACTGAGCTGAGGGCAGATTGTGGATGAGCCAGGATTGTTAGCTCTGGGTGTGCCATCCATACACGGCTATGCTGGTTGCAATACATATCATGACAATACATAGCATAACATTACACAATATATAACAAACCCTTTGTAAATAACCCCTGTTCTGAGGTACTGCAGTGTTACTGTGCTGCACTGATAAGATCTGATTCTCCATCTCTCTGGATGCTACTGCTTGCCTTCTTTTATCTACTTCTTCCTTTAGTACAGTTGCAGAGCTCCTCATGGGACCCCCTTTCCTCCTTCCCTGCCCCGATGTGCGCTAGTTATTCACAGTGTCACTCCACCCAGTGTCCTCCTGCCAAAAAGGACTTGCTTTGTCCCTACATTTGTGATGTCCTGGAATCACTCAGCTCTGGCCCCTTATTCTTCTTCATGGGGATGAAGATCAGGATTGGTTGCTGCCATCTGGCATGTCCCTTGTACTTCCCAGTACCACCTGCATTATGCAGAAGGCAGCTAAGTAATTCCTCTCTACAAAAAATGTTCAACTGTATTTGCATCCAGACACAAACACAATTGAAAATGGGCTGTTTCTGGGTGGTCGATTACTAGGGGAGCCCAGATCATGCATACTGTTGGCCCCAGGTTAAAGCAGTTGTGATCCCTTAGAAAGTTTTATTTCTACTGGGGTACTTCTAGAACTTGAGATATAGGAAAATTTGCAGGCACACATCATATCGTTGCAATTTTACATAATCTGCCCTCCTCACAGTACAAGGTACAAATAAAATTACACCCCCTTAAATACAGAGAAAGCCAAAAGGATTCCAGTATACAATGCCATCCAAACAAGCAACCTATTGTACAGGTCCTTCTCAAAAAATTTGCATATTGTGATAAAGTTCATTATTTTCTGTAATGTACTGATAAACATTAGACTTTCATATATTTTAGATTCATTACACACCAACTGAAGTACTTTATTGAAGCCTTTTATTGTTTTAATATTGATGATTTTGGCATGCAGCTCATGAAAACCCAAAATTCCTATCTAAAAAAATTTGCATGAAAAGGTTCTCTAAACAAGCTATTAACCTAATCATCTGAATCAACTAATTAACTCTAAACACCTGCAAAAGATTCCTGAGGCTTTTAAAAACTCCCAGCCTGGTTCATTACTCAAAACCGCAATCATGGGTAAGACTGCCGACCTGACTGCTGTCCAGAAGGCCATCATTGACACCCTCAAGCAAGAGGGTAAGACACAGAAAGAAATTTCTGAACGAATAGGCTGTTCCCAGAGTGCTGTATCAAGGCACCTCAGTGGGAAGTCTGTGGGAAGGAAAAAGTGTGGCAGAAAACGCTGCACAACGAGAAGAGGTGACCGGACCCTGAGGAATATTGTGGAGAAGGACCGATTCCAGACCTTGGGGGAGTAGAAACATCCAGAGCCATCGTGTACAGGCGTGTGCAGGAAATGGGCTACAGGTGCCGCATTCCCCAGGTCAAGCCACTTTTGAACCAGAAACAGCGGCAGAAGCGCCTGACCTGGGCTACAGAGAAGCAGCACTGGACTGTTGCTCAGTGGTCCAAAGTACTTTTTTCGGATGAAAGCTAATTTGGAGTCTGGAGGAAGACTGAGGAGAGGGAAATGCCAAAATTCCTGAAGTCCAGTGTCAATTACCCACAGTCAGTGATGGTCTGGGGTGCCATGCCAGCTGCTGGTGTTGGTCCACTGTGTTTTATCAAGGGCAGGGTCAATGCAGCTAGCTATCAGGAGATTTTGGAGCACTGCATGCTTCCATCTGCTGAAAAGCTTTATGGAGATGAAGATTTCATTTTTCAGCACGACTTGGCACCTGCTCACAGTGCCAAAACCACTGGTAAATGGTTTACTGACCATGGTATTACTGTGCTCAATTGGCCTGCCAACTCTCCTGACCTGAACCCCATAGAGAATCTGTGGGATATTGGGAAAGAAAGTTGAGAGACGCAAGACCCAACACTCTGGATGAGCTTAAGGCCGCTATCGAAGCATCCTGGGCCTCCATAACACCTCAGCAGTGCCACAGGCTGATTGCCTCCATGCCACGCCGCATTGAAGCAGTCATTTCTGCAAAAGGATTCCTGACCAAGTATTGAGTGCATAACTGAACATAATTATTTGAAGGTTGACTTTTTTTGTATTAAAAACACTTTTCTTTTATTGGTCGGATGAAATATGCTATTTTTTTTAGATAGGAATTTTGGGTTTTCATGAGCTGTATGCCAAAATCATCAATATTAAAACAATAAAAGGCTTGAACTACTTCAGTTGTGTGTAATGAATCTAAAATATATGAAAGTCTAATGTTTATCAGTACATTACAGAAAATAATGAACTTTATCACAATATGCTAATTTTTTTAAAAGGACCTGTATATACAATGCAAACTTAATGCTATGTTTCATACCACATCGGACTCTAAGTAGTTGCTCACTAGATATGAATTTATATGTCATCATTTAGATTTTTCTTTATAAAACAACATATTAATTTCCAGGAGAATAGGAGATCATAGGACGTCTCAAGAACAGCCAGGCATCTCAAAGACTACCGTAGATGTCAGTAGACTTGACGTCATCTTTCTCTGCCAATAAAAAGTATAATTTAATAGAGCATTCAGTGCGCATTTCCTTCTGCATGTCAGAGTTCCAAGACTGAACAGAAATGTGCTCTAGGACGTCCAAGCGAACTAAAACAAATATTGACTAACTTATTAGGCAGCTTAGCCAAGTTCCATGTTCAGCAGCTCATTTTCAATGTGATTTTGCAGCAATGTAAATGAGGGAAGAATAATTACCTCCTTTGTGGACTGAAAAATCAATGCCTATAAAATTAATTACATCTTCTCCCTGCATCTTGCAAATATACGCAAGAAACTCTGCACTTTTTTATTGTTGTGGATTAGAAAGTTTTGCATTACAAGAGGATCCAATCCTCCGGGGTTAATATGCTGCAGAACAGAGGTCTAACTGCATTTACAGCTGTGCTTAATTTGCAACCAGTTTGAAAAATTGCATAGTAGATATATCGTAACAAAGGCTCTCATTAGTAGAAATATTTTTGGAAGAAAACATAAAATATAGAATAGATCACATAATATGCCAAAAAACAATACCAAATGGTCCCGGAGGGGTTAGAAATTGACATTTTGGGACTGATCAGATAAACAATAATCCCTTTGTGTCATTAATTTGGGATATAGGAATAATACATATTGATTTTTTTTCTAAGTATAATTTCTTTGAGGTGTATCAAAGTGTCCTGTTTAAGGCCTCATACACATGACCATATCCGCTTTTATGGTGGATACAAATCCGCAAAACATGGATACTGGACATGCGCATCCCACATCTTCCCCTTCTGCAGGTCCTGCACTATGTTAAAAATGCCTATTCTTGTCTGCAGACAAGAATAGGACATGTTCTATATTTTTTTCAGTGGGGCTGAGGGACGAACATACAATCCACAAAAAATGATGGTCAGAGAAAGAAAATTTACCAGTTTAGAAAATCTCTTGAAGAACAAACAGCAAGCTACTAAATTACAAGTCAAGCTTTTCTGCCCAGGGTACAATGCATCAAAAGAGGCATTTTGCAACATAATATACTTATAGTTACAAAGTGCATGTTACATAGCATATAACATATTACCATTGAGAGCACCTTAGTAGTGAATATATACTAAAAGGTCCTCTTTCTTTCACACTTGCATTGTGATTTCTGGTTTTGATATCTAACAGAGGATATCAAAACTGGACCTAAACTGTTCTGTTCGATGTTTACACATCCCGATGCATCCGTTCCTCTAGGATGCAGTTGTTTTACATTGAAACGGAACAAACCGGATCCAGCACTAAAATTACTGTAAGTCATTGGGTAACAGATCCGTTTTTTGGGGGGGATCTGAAAAAAACTGATCCGGCATCATTGACTTACATTGATTTTGCTGCCAGATCTGGTTTGACCGGACACAACACTGCAGCTTGCATCCTGATCAGTTTTCTCCCCATTGATAATGAATGGGGACAAAACGGAACCGTGTTAGCCTGTCCTTTGCTGGATCTCAAAACCAAAATGCCACAATGCAAGTGTGAAACAGGCCATAGATCAAGATCTTGCTCACTGAGAATGTGGAGACTCAGAAGGCCCCTACATTGGGATCCATAAAGCGGCTGTCACTATATAACCACACCAGATACCAGGAAAGTCCTGCAAAATCTCAGGTACTATAAAATATAGGTAATAATAAAATGACCTTGAGTTGGAATTCAATTTAGCAATAGGAGAGCTGAAGTACACTAAAATGTTGAGAATATCCCAGGGTATGACAGAAGCGATAAAAATCTGTCTTCTTTAATTGTAATTCAGTAAGTTAAATGGATGTAAAAACTGGCATTCTCTGCATGTTTGAGGGGTTAGGCCTGACACATCCCCTTCTCAGCAAATTTGGACCCACTTTTGTCCTTGTTGAATTGCAGACTGAGGCCTCCTTCACATGTCCGTGACCGCATGCTTCGTGTTTTATTCGTTTTTGATCTGTGGTTCTGGGATTTTCAGTCCTTGTGTCATCTGTGTTTCACAGACACTGCCAGGCTCAAAATTAGTTTCCAGAGCATCCTCTAGCATCCATCCATGACAACCACGGATTACATCAGTGTTGTGCCTGTGATTTTCACTGATCCATAGACTATAATGTGTGTGAGGGATCTGCAGTCATGGACAAAATAGGGCATGCTTTCGTTGGTGTCATTACAGACCCACGGTCCATGGTAAACCACTGATGTGTGAATACACATATTAAAGTCAATAAATATGTGAGCAGTTCATGCAGATCATGGAAAGCACACGTATGTGAATCACTAACGTGTGAAAGAAGCCTAGCAGGAAAAATCTTATATCTAATTCCTAATTGGAAACTCACAATGAGTCAAGAATCCGAACTCACTGTGGGCTTCAGTGGTGTCCAAGCAGAAGAAGCGGTCCTGACACCTCCAGTGCATGCCGATGAGGTTTTTACTACTGCAATTAGCAGCAGTGGGTGGGGAGACCTAGGAGGTTATGAAGATAAGGACTTACATGCGCTGGAGGTGTTCAATAGAGAATTTACAACTGGGTCAATTGAAGAAAGTGATCCAGAGTTTTTATCAGGTGATCTGTCACTAGTGTATGCTTCCCTTAGTTCAACATAAAACTGGAGACACATTCCCTTTAAATATGCTGCTGGTTGTTACTGAGGAAAGGACACAACTTAAATGATAAATGAGCTGGAGAAAACTGATTCTAATGATTTTGGTGAGGAATTCCTTTATTGTTAATGAGCGCTCCATAATATTATTTTTATATTATGGTAAAAGTATTATCACTTCATCTGATAAACATTATGTTGCATCTTGACCACTGTTCTGAAGAAAGGTAACCTTAAAAGGTCTCTAACTTTTCATATATCATAGAGATATATCAAAAGTTTTGATTGGTGAGGTCTGAGTGCTGAGTCCCTCAATCCCTAGAACAAGGGGAGAGAAATGTGTGCAATACATGGTCTCTTCTTGCTGGATGAGATGGGCTCTATAGAAGTCTAGGCCCATCTCAATTCAGTCTTCAGTAGTGAGGAGAGAGAGCACACTATACGTGTTGTCCTCTACTCTTGTTCTAGGGATCAGATGGGGGAAGGTTTGGGGGCAGAGGCGTACATAGAGAAGTAAGGGCCCCATAGCAAGGATCAAACCAGGCCCCCACAAAGGACAGAAGGGTTTTTGCCTAAACCCTTTTCAATGACCCTTGGGCCATTTTCCCACTACCTCATTTGCTAAAAGTTGTTTCTTTAGAGGGTAAAGTGCTGAACACGTTTTCACCTCCAGTAGAAGAGGAGATAATCCCAACTAAGACTGGGCCCCCTCTTGCCCTGGGCCCCATAGCAGTTGCATGGTCTGCCGCTATGGTAGTTACGCCCCTGCTTGGGAGTGTCTCAAGCTCAAACTCCTACAGTATCAATCAAAACTTTTAATATGTCTCTATGACATATCAAAAGTTTTTTGAAAACTTAGTGTCCTTTTAAATCTCTGCCATTGCAGCAAACTAAAAGAAGCAAATACCACAGTGCAGCACAAATACTGCCTCAGCAGAAGCAAATACCACAGCACAGCACAAAATACTGCTGCCTGCACCACAGTATTCAACTGTATCAACATCCTGTGGACAGTGATACAGTTGAGTTCAGGAGGTCACATGTGGCCGTTGGCCAGGTGCATAAGTGCACAATGTTCTTAGCCTTAATACTTACAGCATCAGATCATTGTGTACCCAGCTGGTGGCCATGAGGAGGCCTCTGATTGCCCTCTGAGCATCGGCTCACCAGGAAATCTCCCTGTAGGGTCTATGACCAGTCCGCCCTTGCTTACGATCGTGTGCATGAGGCCTTAAAGTGAGGACGCAGGCCCATTGAAAATGAATTAAGAAGACTGTTCATCTATTTCCACTGTGTTCTTACTGGGGATCCATGGTAACATGATTAATGTAGCTATTTTTCTTCTATTGTCTTATAAGTATCAGCAGATATATTTTGGATTTGAGCTTTATTTCTCCGTATAACAAGCATACGTCTTCAGAGACCTAGTGCCCAAAGGATAAAATCTGAAAGATAGTATTGGGATTAATCTATATTTCAGTAGTACATCTGGCATGTCAGTAGACACCCAATAGTAAGTAAAGTAAGAAAACTTTGGATGCAATGTTCCCTCCAGCTACAGTATATGGAGAAGAAAGTTAGAATTGAAAGTTTATTCCACTTTCACTAATGAGTGAAACTCAACCAGGTACCATCTGTTCCTCTGTAGAAAAATGCTACTAAATTGAAGAGTTATTTGTGAAAATCTATCTGTAACGTATTCATTCTGCCATTATTGTGAATCCTCCTGGATATGTAAGAATAAATGGACATGTAACGGTCGTGTACACACAAAGGGGGGAGGGAAGTGACCACTGCGCTCCACCCTTAACCCTGGCCCTGCCTACTTGCCTCGCAAGTCCTAATGACAGGGGACAACTGGACGGCAATCCCTAGCTTAGAATAAGTGCAGGGATGACAGACAGACAAACAACAGAACGTGAACGGACCGAGTCAATACCAGGAAAGCTACAAAGTACAAATGGAGCAAGCAGAGAATAGTCAGGAGAAGCCGGGGTCGTAAATACCAGGAGAGACGTGAAGTACCAAAGGAGTCAGCAGAGGATCGTCAGGAGGAGGCCGGGGTCAGAATACCAGGAGAGCAGCAAAATACACAAGGAGCAGGCAGAGGATGGTCAGGAATTCAGCAGGGGGTAAGTACGCCAGGAAGACAAAATGACAGGTGGAACCTAAATTAACAGGCAACCTGTGGCCAGCAGGCTGCCTGTATTTATAGTGGGGAGTGAGGGTCATGTGACGTGGCCAGCATCACATGACCGACAGACCAACCAGTCGAGCACCGAGTGATCAGCTCGGCGCTCAAGGCAGACTTAGGAGCAGGGAGCCACCCAGCTAGTAAAACCGCCCTGGGAACGAGGTCAAACACAGATCCTCGCTCCCAAAGCTAAGCAACAGGTCTGCGGCTAATGGGGGACCGAGTGCACCTTCGGAACCCCGTTACAGGACAACTGGACATTACCATTCTGAATAGTCAGCAGTGTGTGTCCCTAGACAGGGACATGTTTCTTTGACAAGGGAAAATGGTAACACCCTGCCTAATTATTCACACATTTCCTGGAGGAATAACAGCTGGTTATTCCATTAGTGTCAAATTTGTGAAGGTCTCCCTGCTGTTTACTATATGATAGTGTGAGTGGTGCTAGGCCATCCTTTTGTCAGGCTTGGGGATGAGATTGGGAATCTCCACCATGGATCATACCACCGTTGGCTCCTATAAAGGATAGAAGGAAGGTTGAACCGGCATCAAGTCTGAATGAATTTGGATGAACAGGTGAGGGGAGTCATATGAATATGCATACCTCCCAACTTTTTGGATGGTCAAAGAGGTAAACGTGGTTTATTGTGTAAAAGATCCACTTTTCCTGCATATTTATACACTTTGAAAGATTTTTTTTTGTTACACAATAGTGAAAAAATCATCTGAATATAAAAATTTCTAAAATCCAAATTGCATCAAATAATGAAATAATATGCAAGGCGAGCTCTAATAAACAGATAGGAACCAGAGAAACACATTCTGGATCAATATTGTAAATATAATAGTGCAAATCTGTACCTCAGACCTAAAAGTGGGACATTTAAGGAGCAAAGAGGGACTTGGTTCAAAAAGAGGGACACCTGGGAGGTATGGAATATGCAACAGGAGTTTCACAAGTCAGAATTCTAAATGTAAGCCATCAGCAACATCCTTGGGATTCCCTGCCACACCTCCATGGGGAGATTTAAGGTCTCTTTCACATGAATGATGCAGAACGTGTCAGGGTCTGGTTAGTGAAATACTGATGGTTTTGCAGGCCGGTTAAATCAGTTTTCTCTGTGATTGCGTTCAGTGTTTTTTCCACGTGGATGAAGTTTTGATAGGTTTTTCACACACGTGAAGAAAAACGGAACACTCAACATCTCCTAGCAACCATCAGTGAAAAACGCATTACATCTGGATGTTTTCCGTTTTGACACAAGCCCCATTCACTTCTATGGAGCCAGGGCTGCGTGAAAAACACACAATATAGAACATGCTGAGATTTTTCCTGAACACAAAGACGATCAGTGATAAACGACACTCATGTGCACAGACCCATTGAAATGAATGGGTCAGGATTCAGTCCGGATGGTAGGCGTTCGCAACACACATCACACCCAGACAGAAGGAGGCCTAAGGCTCTGCCCTCGGTTAAGGCCAATGTCACGGACATACCGAGACATACGGATGTCCCCGCGACAGTAGGTGACAGAAGATCTGTGAGACTGGCAACACATGCTTTGATCTGACAGGTTTCCTTGTGGATCAATAGACGTCTGTGTTGTTTCTGATACTGGCCACACCTCTAACTTCCAGGTGTTGCTATTGTGGTCATTTAACTTTCCTTATTTATAGTTGCTTCTCCCACAATGCTGTGCGGTTTATAGCTTCAGTGGTATCTGTGGTCTGCTGGTGTTTGGTTCTCGGCTGAGTTCCTGTTGCTGCCATAGCTACTGGAAAGTTAAGTGTTTCCTTTCCCTTTTGCAATTTTTTGGCGTTTATCTGTGGGTTGTTTTTTCCCTGCCTTTTGTTGTAGGCGTGAGGGAGACTCCTGGTCAGCCTTCCTTTCTGGAGGAACAGGTAGTCTCAGTCCTGTCACTATCGCCAAGATCTTAAAGGGTGAGTTAGGACTCTAGGTACTCCTGCGTATGAACTCACCTACCTTTGGGGTCTGTTCATACTGATAGCCAGTCAGGACTGTGACTAGGGATTTGACTAGGAGGTGTCCTTCTTTCTTCTCTTGCTCTCAGGCCTTGTTCCTTGTTCCCTCTCCTTCTTCGTCCGGTGTGGTGTCTCCCTCCGACACACGGCGTGACAGCCATATCCAATAGCAATAGAGTAGTTTGACTCCCAGTCCTGAGGTAAGTTTGTAAGAAAAGTTCAATTTCTGCTATGGGGCCCCTGTCATCTCAGTACACCTTTAATTAAGAAATAGCAATCAGTTATATTTTATTAAATAAGTTATAAACAACACAGGAAAGCAAACTAATAATCTTCAAAGATGCATTTCCGTGAGTATAAGATTAACAGAAAAGCTTACCAGTTTTATGAGCAGATCAGGAAGCCATTTCAGATGTACGTAGTTTGATGTTATGGGAGTCTGTACGGGCCATATGTTATGTTACACAATTAAATGTTAGTGTTATGGTCGTTTTATGAGCATTGCTATAATGAGAACCATATGCCACAGCTCATGTACTCTTTGCATTCTCTTATGCAGTAACATTACGTGTGGTCAGATGGATAAATAAGATGACTATTCCTATTTGGCGCACAGGATGTTGTAGCTTATTTTTGTTAGTTTTTAATTTTTGCAGTTTCCTTATATATAAACATGTAAATATTTAGTGATGTCAAAGATGGGATTAGTTTCTGAATTAAAACCTACAACAGGCCCAGGGGGCCCACATAAGTTCAACAGGAAGTCCTTAAAAATTCACACAAACTAATGAAAATAAGGTTTTTATGTAAAGGTTAATAAAACACTGAAAAAAAAGAGATGCTGAATTTTAGTGGTAGATATATATATGAAATGTACAGGAATATTATGCAAGGGTAGACTGGGAATTTAAAGTGGACCTGGGAAAGAAATATAAGTGGCCCCATGTTGTAGGCTTGCCCAATCTGACAGATGGTGGGGCCAACATGAGTAGGTTGGGTTAACTGAAGTGGTGGGGCTAACACACATAGGAGGGGCCAGCAATACCATAGATAGGCAGTATGTTGAGCTACACTATGGCATTTGGTTCTGCAGCAGAACTAAATACTAAAGCACAATAGTCTGCCCCAGAAGCATCACTAAATATCACAACGCAGCACAAAATACTGCCCTAGCAGAATCAAATACCACAGTGCAGCACTAAATACTATACTTTAGATAAAAATAGTGCATCCAGCAGTAATAATGCCCCCTAAAATGCTTTCAGGATTAATAATGACCCTATAGTGCCCTGAGTATTAGAAATTCTCCTATAGTGCGTCCAACAAGAATAATCCCCTCTATAGTCACCCCATAGTGCGTCCAACAAGAATAATCCCCTCTATAGTCACCCCAGTAATAATAATGTCCCTTAAAATACCTCCAATACCAATAATGCCACAATAGTGCTTTCAGCAATCTGCCCTATTGTGGAACGAAAAAATGAAGCAACTTTACAAATACCCCTCACAAAAAGTCAAAGGGGAAGATTTATCAACATTGGAGTAAGGTTAAACTGGCCCATAGCAACCAATCAGATTCCACCTTTTATCTTTCAGTGCTCCTTTGGAAAATGAAAGGTGACATCTGATTGGTTGCTACCTGCCCCCCAACTGTTTTGTGTCTATAGTTGCTGTGCAGATCTATGAGCCTACGTGGTAACAGATGACAAACAAACCATGTGTAGTCTCCTTTAAGCATCATATGCTTTTCTGTCTGTCTTGTTCATCCAAATATATCTTAGTAAGAAGTGGTGGAACGTTAGAAAGGAATGACAAGAAGATCAGACTACAAAGAGTTTGTTTGTTGCTATGGAGAAGCACAGGAGCTAGAGACACACAATGGAGTTGGTTTATTATTTTAGTTGCATTCAATAAATGACATTGGTTGGAAAGATATAGCATAGCCTTTACATTTAGTAAAGGTCTGAACATAGACAGATACATATCTAACTATCTAGTCAAGCACTGTGCACTATTTCTACTAAACCAATGGAGAAGTTGGATATGTGTATGCACTTAAAAGAGGAAACACCACTTAAAAATCCTATTAGAACTCCATTAGAACCTGAGGATACTCCCTTATTGAGCCCAAGTAAATATATGGCTGTCACTTGACAGATGTCTCTAGATGTCATGGAGCATTGGAGCAATGTATTTGTTTTATATAGCAATTCATGAATTTTGGAAGAAACATAAATATTATGTTTTATGAGTCTCTGGACCCTAGTGTAATGATTTCACTACTCAGGAGGTAACATAGTGTTTCTACCGCACATTCTTGAGATCTAACTTGTTTGGCATTCCCTTTTTAAAAGTATGTGTGCCAAACTTCCGTTCTATTCAGCATTTTAATGTTAATCAGCCCAAACAGGGTCCTCATCAGCATTACCAGCTATATCCCATGTGCCTTTGTGCCCGGCTCAATACAGTATTTAGCTGAGACGTTTTGTGGTTAATGTCTTCAATTAATTATTTTAACAGTGATGTTTGTTCTCTTAATAAGGATTTAACATTCCCCTTACTGCCTTTAAAATTCTGTCTAGCCTGTTGTCCTTGAAAAAAATCACATATTTTTAAGTTTCAAGGTATTTTGTTGGCCTTCTTCTCACAGCTGCATAATTGAAGAGTAATTTAAAGAAACAGGTTTTTGAGTGTATTAGATAAAGATGGCAAATAGAAATACTTGAGTGACTTCTAGAATTAGTAGGTGTGGCAATGTGAACATTGAGGTGTGCAGTAAAGTCCCGGGGAAGCATGATAAATAGGGGTGTTGCTTGCACCGGGAGCTTGTCACAAAGGGGCCCGGCCTTGGTAGAGTAAAGGCCCCTAGATAGGTGGACACTAAGTTAGCTGGTAGAATAGCTGGTTCCAGCTAGTCTGGGGCGGGATTTTACTGGGAACAGACAATGTGCTGGATAGGTGCCTGTTCCCTATGCTCCAGTCCGGGACTTGCTCACATCCAAGGATTCCATTTAATCTGGTTGCTGTAATTAGGTGTGTCTCACTCTGGAGAGTGTTCAGACAGAGGCCTGGTGAGGTTATGTCAGTGTGGTCTCAGCTAGGCAAGGCTGAGGGGCCACGAGGCTATGCAATACCCTGGACTTTGGGGGACTCAGCGACGCCCGGGAACAAGTGTTGAAAGGTCAGAGTCATGAAGACTGCTAGACCTCAACCCCCTCCAAAGGTACTGCACTAGTTACAGCCTGAGGGCTGGTGGACTGTATGTCTGGGGTAAGCCGCACCTTATTCCATGTGTGAACAATATCGTATAGCCGAGTTAGGGATACAATGTTTATTATGTTTAGGTAGAGCCCAGACGGGCAGGCTTTTGCTATATGCCATGCTGTGTATGAAGAGTGTCAAATAAATCGCACTGTTTGGACCTGAGACCCAGTGGTTATGAAGATAATTCTGTGAGAATGACCGCCGAATAAGAGACAATCCCTGCATAGGCTACATCCACATATGTGGCCAGCATTCCGTATTCTATTCCGACAGAGGACACCGGTGGGGTCAGCCGGATTCCATCCACCATAATGGAGTCCATCAGGTTCCGGCACGATAGCTGGTATTCTGTCAGACAAAAAAAACACTGCTGACATCATTTTGTTGCCACAGTCTTCTTTGTTGGACTGTAAGTAAAGGACCTATGTGTAACATATTTGTAACTGCCAAGAGTTTGTGTCTCTGTCTGTCTGATGTATAAGAGCAAAGTTAAGTGTCTGTAAACTTCAGTTTATCCTTGCTTTCCTGTTTCTTAGATGTATTTGGGGGCTGCAAATCAGTGCACCTCCACTTTTACTGTGGTAGATGTTGGGATAGTGGGAAAATCTGCCACTATGAGGGACATTACTGAGAGGAAGCCACACATTCCACCCACCAACCCCACCTTCTACATTTTCCATGCACCACATGAAAAAGATGCTCCTCAAATATGAACAATCTGAAAAACATTGCATTGCTGTCAGAAATATTGTAGGTAGTGTGAAGAAGGTATAAACTGAGTTTATAAAATACTGAGGGCAATGTCACCTTAACCCAAAATGGACTTACCAGTATATTAGACATACATGCAACCCCCTTTGTGCTGTGGTACAGTAGGTGTGAACGCCTAAACTATGTAGTAATATTGCTCATTGTCAGGGGTAATTCTTTATTAGTGTCAGCGTTGTCTACACCATACTAGGTTCTGAGGGCAGGGATTGGTGATGCTACAGGTGATGCCCAACCCTGGTTAAATCATTTGCATGGTATAGATCAGAGCACATTAATGTAGGGATGCCCACACCATTTTAGGCTTGACGAGTGGAAATGATGCTGATACCCATAGTTCAGCTGAGAGTGGATGCTGTATGCTTTTATTTTATATAGTGTATATTGTTTTGTGTCCTCATACTGCATATATCAGGCCATGGATAACTTGTGCCATCATGACATTATATATCTTTGCTGAGTTTTTATATACAGGATGGGCCCTTTATATGGATACACCTTAATAAAATGGGAATGGTTGGTGATATTAACTTCCTGTTTGTGGCACATTAGTATATGTGAGGGGGGAAACTTTTCAAGATGGGTGGCGATCATGGCGGCCATTTTGAAGCCTGCCATTTTGAATCCAACTTTTGTTTTTTCAATAGGAAGAGGGTCATGTGACACATCAAACTTATTGGGAATTTCACAAGAAAAACAATGGTGTACTTGGTTTTAACATAACTTTATTCTTTCATGAGTTATTTACAAGTTTCTGACCACTTATAAAATGTGTTCAATGTGCTGCCCATTGTGTTGGATTGTCAATGCAACCCTCTTCTCCCACTCTTCACACACTGATAGCAACACCGCAGGAGAAATGCTAGCACAGACTTCCAGTATCCGTAGTTTCAGGTGCTGCACATCTCGTATCTTCACAGCATATGCAAACCTGAAATCTATGTTTATGGAGTTAATTCTCTTGGGTTTGGCTTTCCCCTGTTTAGTTAGGCAGTCAGAGTTAGCTGGTGGAAGAGTAAGTAGATCTGTGTGCAGCAGGGACAGACAGCCCATGGGGATTCAATGAAAACAGACTAAGCGGCACCCCACTGAGAGAAAGAGGAAAAGTACTATTTAGAAGGTAGAGCAGTCAACCATGAGGGACAGTACAGGAAATAAGCCTGTGGAGGTAATGCTCATATATGGCTTCTAGACTCCATAGCTTTGGCTGGGTTTAAACGCCTCAGTTCCAAAGTCATACCGAGCCCTGTTATAGGTCTTTTAAGATCTGATCCCCACAGTTAGGCATTGTAGACAACGTTTTTTAAAGAATTTAACCCCTCGGTTGGATTGGGACATTAGCACTCTTATATTTAAAAGTGTTTTAGGGAGTTCCTGGAAGGTAATCTATAAATGAGCCTCGGTATGGTTTTTGCAACATTAAAGAATTCGGTTCCCAAGTTATACTTAAGAGAGACAGATTACAGGTCTGTTTGAGGTCTGCACCCCATAGTTGGGCATTGTATACAAACGTTTTGAGAGAATTGCACCCCTTTGGCTGGATTTAAAAGTGTCTCAGGGAGCTCCTTGAACACCTTAGGACATCCCACCTTCTATCAGGCAGGAGACCTTCACCAAGGCGTGAGCCAGGGGATACAGGTGAGCATTCCCCTCACTGCATGCCTCAGGGAGTGCTGGAGTGAGACCACCACTACTGTAAGTAAGACCTCTATCGGCCACTACTACCACTTCCATCCTTCTCTCCACCTTGCTCCTTCCCCTGTTGGGCTTGTTGGACTTTTAATGGTATACAACAATGGTTATATTTTAGTGTTTAAGCAACATAAATGCATTTTGAATTGTCTCAAGTGCATATAAATATTGTCCAATAGCAGGTAATCATAAGAACATTGGTCAAAACTGTAGATCCCAATAGCGCTTACTTTGCTCCTCACTGTATAGCTGCAGTATCGCAGCAGAACCGTAGGAAAACTGCTGCACAAGGGTACACAATCTAAAAATAGTGATAGTGATACCGCCCCCTACCTACATCAAAGGTTACTGCAACGGACCCTCCCCCTGCTGAAAAGGTGCCCGCAGAAACCTGATCAGTATTAGTTATGTTGCTGATGGCTTCACAGTCTATGGGGTCTTGGTTCTTTTCTTAGCGCAGTGTGGGGTTATGGCAGGTACGGGTCTGGTGTCTAGGATTGGGAGTCGTGCCTCGGCAGGTGCCACGGCTCCATCAGTATAAAGTTGTGTTTCGCGCTCGAACGGAGCGCCTGTGACATCACTTCTGCAACTACGGGTAGTCACAGATACCATGGAACCTCTCAACGTGTTTCGGATAGAACACTATCCTACATCAGGAAAACTCCCAATCCTAGACACCAGACCCGTACCTGCGATAAACCCACACTGCACTAAGAAAAGAGCCAGGACCCCATAGACTGTGAAGCCATCAGCAAAGGATCAGGTTTCAGCAGGCACCTTTTCAACAGAGGGAGGGTCCGTTGCAGTAACTTTTGATGTAGGGAGAGCGCAGTATCACTATCACTAATCATAAGAACATACAGGACATTTCAAACCCACCTTAAATGTAACCCGATGCAGCAGAAAACTATTGCAATTGATGTTTTAACACTCAATTTACACCAGTACAGTCTGGTGACCAGTTTCTTTCCTACAGCTAGCAAAAGACAGGCTTAAAAATGTAACTGATAAATTAAAATGTCAGCTCTAAAAACGTCTCTTTATTTTTTCAATTATATTTTTATTCACAGTTGTCAAGAGTTTTTGGGAGAAATTTATAAAAACTGGTATAAAAGGAAAACTGAGTTGCCCATAGCAACCAATTAGATTCCACTTTTCATTTTTTAGAGCTCCTTTGGAAAATTAACAATGGAATCTGGTTGGTTGTTAAGGGCAATTTGTTTTTCTTTACACCAGTTTGGATAAATTTCCCCTTTGTTCTAATTTTAACAGAGCAGTACAAAGTAAAAAGAGACTTTTTGAGACACAAGTCTAAAACCAAAATAGGCAGAATATAAAAATGAAAAGAGAAGAAAGAGAGAAAGCATGTCTCCCATAGCAGGACATGTAGAAAATGCAAATGTACAGAACAATTGCCCTTTATCATTGAGTAGTAGAGTAGGTATTGATAGGAAGGAGATAAAAAAAATATATACAAAAGGGAAAGATTTATCAAGATTGCCATTTTCTACATCAGTCTTGATATCCCCTGCGTCGCCAGAGGATGTGCTTAATTTATGATGAACATGTCTCATAATAAATCAAGTGCATCCTCGGACAGTATGTGCCCCTAGAATAAAAGCTATACCTGCTAATAGATTTCAGACAAAACTTTTATATGAACAGCACTCCACGTCATAAAGGTGCTTGGCTTCAAGAGGTAAGGTTCAAATCCCCCAAGATCAGGATAAACCAACACAGTACAGGATGATGACAGCGTTCCTAAATGCAAACTTCGTGATCCTTTTTATTTCAGATGCAATACTTCTGCTTAACACAGTCTTTTTCAAGCATACTGTGTTAAGCCTAAATGTTGTATCTGGAATAAAAAGGATCACAAAAAGTCTGCATTTAGGAACGCTGTCTCCAACTTCTACTCTTTTAGCTCATAGATTTCAACCATCATTTACCTTAGAAACCTAGGTTAATTATAATAAATCTGGCGGGACCAATGCCCTCCTTCCCCACCACGTATTTTCCTTTTTTGGAAAGTGGGAGAGTGGTTTAAAAATGCAATTTGCACAAATGTTTTTGTGTATGTAGAATTTAAAAAGTCCAACATTTTTGGGCAGAGCAAGCAAAGAATGGTCGGTATGGGACCAGGTATAGCCAGTCCAGCACATTTATTATCAACACCAGAAAACTAGCATATATAATACCTGATATCTACACCAGCTCTCTTGCTGGCATAGATTTCAGTTATGGTGCTTGACTTGCACAAAAGTGACACAATTATCGAGAAGCATGTGCCTCCTAATAGTTGTAGAGCCTGTGATGCCAGTGGGGGATAGATTAAGAAATGCACATAAAATGCCTGTCTTAATAAATGTACCCCTGTTTGTAATTACACAGCTCCTGAAACAGATGGCTCACCATACCAGGGATCCCTCTGCATACCCAAAGGAGCAGAGATAGATAGGCAAGACTGGCCCCTGAGGAACCGGAGCAGAGGATGGGAGTGGTAGTGGCCCTGATGATATGTTTTGTCACAGTGTACTTCCTCGGGCCTCACTCCCTGCGGTCCAAGCAGTAAAGGAGGGGCACCCTTTGTTCCTTCAAGGCACTCCCTGTAGCTATGGGCTCCCTGCCCTGATGGAAATTTGCAAGGCAGTTGTAGGAGATATAATGGCCAGTGTGTGGTGTAAAGAGGGAGAGAGATCAGGCCAGATTGAACTTGACAAAAGTATCTTTCTACTGTGTGCACAATAGGAATTGTAGAACACCCAGCAGTTATTTGTATACAGTACAGATTCCTCCCAGATGTCCAAGCTGTCCTCTAGTTACTCCTTCTCTTTGTAAACTCTCTGTTACTGTGATATCTGGCTGGCAATTAAAATCTAGCTACAATGGTTGTAGTGTCTGCTATTCTGGGGGTGAATAGGGTGTCTTAACTTGTTATCCCTCTGCAGCATCAAGGTATGGAACACTTGATTACCTTGTTATCGCCCTCTCTTGCTGTAGCTATGCAAATCCTCCTCCTTTAATTCTTGCTTGCTGGGATCTCCTGGAGTTCGTGGAGGTGACTGAGGCTCCAGGGCTTGGAGTTGGAGTATATGGGAGGGGAGCACATGTAGACTGCTCCTTCTTTCTCCCTCTCTACAACTAATCTAAATGGAAACTTTTTAAGCTAGGGGTTTGGGAAGCCCACACCTTGAGTTCCAGAGAAGGCTGGGCCCAGATTGTTAACTCTGACCTGGTCCAGCCCTCTCAGGAGCTCATGTGCCTGGATCAAGCTGGAACTACTAAGTGTAACATTACAAACATTATATAACAAACCAAACTTTGCATAGTGGACACAGAAAGGCTGTTGAATAGAAACAGCAAGTGGTGCTATGACCTGGTAAGCATTCAGCACACATATAGATATTTAATATATTTTTATTTGGTTAGAAAACCCATTTAAAGCTCCTGGGCCCCAATTCAAAGTTTATAGCAGGGCACACGCTCCACCATATACAACACAGGTATCTAATGTGGCAGGGGGCATTGTAGCATGAGGGCAACCTCATATACCAGAGGCTGGGTGAAACTCCTGCCACTTCAACCCCTATAGCTAGGCCATACGTGATTACAACAAAATCTGAAACAATGGGGTATAAAATCATCAATGTCTGTTTGCTGTGTAGTTGTGATCTATCCGTGCACAACCTATTTTTAAGTGGCCACAATTCAGCCACTGGAGGAACAAATCACACCTGGTTGGCTAAGAAGGTACTCTTTAAGGAAACTTTAAGTGTAGAATAGAAGTTCTCAGATGTTCAGACTTTTCCTTAATTTGTGGTTCCCAGTGGTTGTATGATACTGTGAAAAAAAATGTGTGCAGGTGAAAAGAACATTCAGGATTAGATGTCACCCATGACCTGGAAATATTCAGTATGTAATCCAAAGCATGTACATTGTACAGTAATAGCAATATTAATATTTCCAGTAAATTATGTACAATATTTTAATATACAGGTCCTTCTCAATAAATTAGCATATTGTGATAAAGTTCATTATTTTCTGTAATGTACTGATAAACATTAGACTTTCATATATTTTAGATTCATTACACACCAACTGAAGTAGTTCAAGCCTTTTATTGTTTTAATATTGATGATTTTGGCATACAGCTCATGAAAACCCAAAATTCCTATCTAAAAAAATTAGCATATCATGAAAAGGTTCTCTAAACGAGCTATTAACCTAATCATCTGAATCAACTAATTAACTCTAAACACCTGCAAAAGATTCCTGAGGCTTTTAAAAACTCCCAGCCTGGTTCATTACTCAAAACCGCAATCACTGGTAAGACTGCCGACCTGACTGCTGTCCAGAAGGCCATCATTGACACCCTCAAGCAAGAGGGTAAGACACAGAAAGAAATTTCTGAACGAATAGGCTGTTCCCAGAGTGCTGTATCAAGGCACCTCAGTGGGAAGTCTGTGGGAAGGAAAAAGTGTGGCAGAAAACGCTGCACAACGAGAAGAGGTGACTGGACCCTGAGGAAGATTGTGGAGAAGGACCGATTCCAGACCTTGGGGGACCTGCGGAAGCAGTGGACTGAGCCACCGTGTACAGGCGTGTGCAGGAAATGTGCTACAGGTGCCGCATTCCCCAGGTCAAGCCACTTTTGAACCAGAAACAGCGGCAGAAGCGCCTGAACTGGGCAGCATTGGACTGTTGCTCAGTGGTCCAAAGTACTTTTTTCGGATGAAAGCAAATTTTGCATGTCATTCGGAAATCAAGGTGCCAGAGTCTGGAGGAAGACTGGGGAGAGGGAAATGCCAAAATGCCTGAAGTCCAGTGTCAAGTACCCACAGTCAGTGATGGTCTGGGGTGCCATGTCAGCTGCTGGTGTTGGTCCACTGTGTTTTATCAAGGGCAGGGTCAATGCAGCTAGCTATCAGGAGATTTTGGAGCACTTCATGCTTCTATCTGCTGAAAAGCTTAATGGAGATGAAGATTTCATTTTTCAGCACGACCTGGCACCTGCTCACAGTGCCATGGTATTACTGTGCTCAATTGGCCTGCCAACTCTCCTGACCTGAACCCCATAGAGAATCTGTGGGATATTGGGAAGAGAAAGTTGAGAGACGCAAGACCCAACACTCTGGATGAGCTTAAGGCCGCTATTGAAGCATCCTGGGCCTCCATAACACCTCAGCAGTGCCACAGGCTGATTGCCTCCATGCCACGCCGCATTGAAGCAGTCATTTCTGCAAAAGGATTCCCGACCAAGTATTGAGTGCATAACTGAACATAATTATTTGAAGGTTGACTTTTTTTGTATTAAAAACACTTTTCTTTTATAGGTTGGATGAAATATGCTAATTTTTTGAGATAGGAAATTTGGGTTTTCATGAGCTGTATGCCAAAATCATCAATATTAAAACAATAAAAGGCTTGAACTACTTCAGTTAGTGTGTAATGAATCTAAAATATATGAAAGTCTAATGTTTATCAGTACATTACAGAAAATAATAAACTTTATCACAATATGCTAATTTTTTGAGAAGGACCTGTAAATGACTTATTACATGCAATATGTGACCCTAACCTGATTACATAAATATTACACCTTAAGACAATTTGTAACGATCAAACATTAAAAAGGAAAAGGAAGTCATATGAACGGCAGCATGTGGACCCCAGATCCAACGGATATAAAAAAAATAGCTTCCTTATGTCACCTGGGATCAATCTCCCACCCACGGCTGGTCATTAGAAACATCCTTCTTCATTTTCTTAATTAAATGGGTGCACTGGCTTTTTCATGAAAATACAGGGGAATTGCAGCAGCACAAGCTCAGTGTTCTGCATTTGGGTATAGTTAATGCATTAACCAAAATACAACCATATGTTACAGGTCTAGTTCATTGTTGAGGAAACCATGTTTAAAGGAATTTTTCCATCTCAGAAATATCCGTCCTAGTACTTGGCTAGGTTATGCCATCATCATATGGTCAGTAGGACTATGGAGACACCCATCAATTTTAAATGGAACGTGTCTTTAGAATATATATAAATATATATATATATATATATATATATATAAAATGTGGTAATGTGAACAGTGCTGGAAGGTGTGTTGTCCCACTTCAGGTATCTCAGATATGTGAGACAGATAAAATCCAGAGAGTGGCAGTAGTCTCAGCAAAGCATAGTTTGCTGAGACATTTTTGTATACATTTTCTGGGCTGGATTTTACTTGGACTGGTGGCTAGGCTTGGTAAAGGGAGTTCCCAGTCCACACCCTTCCAGTATGGGTTTTTCTTTCTACCTGAGGTGATCGCAGGTGAGGCCTGCTGTAATCAGGCTTGCATAAAGCGCCTCAGAGTAGGCCAGTCTGAGGAGGGAGAGCGAGACTGTTTTGTGAAGCAGAGGCTCTGTGTGTGGTCTCAGTCAGGAGGACTGAGGGGCCACAAGGCTTTGAATAGCCTGAGGTTTGGAGCACCTAGCGACACCTAGAGAACGAGGGTTGCACGCCCAGCGTCTGGAGAACTACTGGGCCACACTTCCCCAAAAGGTACTGTAGTTGCCACAGCCTTGAGGCTGCAGTATTGATGGAGGAAAGCCGCATAAGTTGTCCATGTGTGAACTGAGCTGTATGAGTGAGGTAGGGACGTATTTTGTTTAGGTAGCGCCTAGACGGGCAGGAGTTTATTTGTGTTTTAAGTGTTGGTGGTGCGGGAACCTCACCCCACCCAGTGATGTATAACTGGACTATGCTTTATGAGAAGAGTGTCAAAATAAATGCACAGTTTGGACATGAAAATCCGTTGTCTGGTGAGATATCTGTGAGTGTGACCCCCTGAAAAGAGACGATCCCTTACAAGATATATATATATATATATGTATGTATATTGTAAGGGGTTACACTCTCAGGTAGGGCGGCGATGACAGATTCTCGTGCAGACCACAGGGTTAAAGTCCAAATGTTGCTTTATTCTTTTATAACACTCCGGCAATACAGGCAGACCTAGGTATAACTCACTGGGTAAGGTGAAGGTCCAGCACCACAAAACATAAACTAAACCAAAATAAACACCTGCCCGTCTGGGCTCTGGCTAATACAGTGACGATCCTAGGTCACCTATTGAAGACAGGTCACACAGAGAATTCGGCTTCTCTAGCCAGCAGGGCAGTCATCTTCCCAGACTTTCTCCAGGCATTACTCTCCCCAGACTGACAGCCTGGACTGTGCTTTATTTCCCCTTAACGATTCCTAGCTGGCTTCAGCTGGGGATCTCTCAGGCTAGCGGAAAACCTGCCGGTAATGGGGTGGACTGGGGAGTCCATCTACCAAGCCTACCTTCTCCCAGTCCAATAAAATCCAGCCCATAAACGTAACAAAACTGTCTCAGCAACCTACACATTGCTGAGACCATTTTAACCTTCTGGATTTTAATTACCTCACCAGTTGAGGAATCTGGGTGGGATATACACCCCTTCCAGGACTTTACCATACACTTTTCTGTTAACCTTACCACTATATATATATATATATATATATATATATATATATAAAACACAGATAATGCAGCAGCACAGTCAGAGTTGGTGAACTGGGTGCAAATCCCCAAAGAGGTGGGCCCCTCCTCCACGGTATACAAAGATGAAATAACGAGGCAGCACTTCCAGCTTTTGGTGTACGGGTGAAGACCCCAAACTTTAATCCAAGCGACGTTTCGGCCTGCTCAATGAGGCCTTTATCAAGCTACATAACAGTGCAAATAACTGGGTATATATACCCACAATCCAATACAAATGAATGACAATCAGTGATTACACCTGTTTTCAATCTAGTCACATGACCTAGGACTACATCGTCACATGGTGTTCGTGCATCATAAACATTATAATTTTACTCATACTAGAGCACATCAATGTGTACATATTACTATCACAACAAGAACAATGTGCACAGCTATTCAAGTGCATATATAAAATATAGAGGATTTATGCCCCTTACATACAGTGAAAAGTTATGCAGTGCTGAGTGTATAAAGGGTTAAAATTATCTGCTGCCCTTGCAGCTGTACCTTATTAAAAATCGGACGGAGCTCACCACATATGGACATTGCATATCGACATCCACATGCTGCCAGAGTTGGCGTCCCCACGTCGGCGGTGCGCATGCGCCGGACCCGACGTCTCTGGCCACGCCCCCCGACAGCGACGCACACCCACGTCACGCTCCAATGGACCGCAGCGTCATCCACCGGAACGCACGTAGGAGTCGCAGCTGCGAGGGGAGGGAGGCCAGACCATGTGGTTCAGCGTACGTCACACCACAGGCGGGACCAAACTGTAGCCATGGGGACTTAAACATGTTTGGACAAGCGGACGAGCCCAACGCGGCCAGAGCGAATACATGTGCACTAATCCAAAATGAAACGTGAAACGTATTTGGAAACAACCAGGGGGGAGGAAAATCAAGCTTAGCCTATAGCCCAAGCGATTATATCGTCCCCCATGGCCATCACCATCCACCTCATGAAGTGTGGCTATAATGGGACACACTCCTCCCATCAACCTACACGTATTAAGATATCGTGTATGACAAGTCACTGACCCTCAGGTGTGTGGTCAGTAAGACACATACACCATAAATACATTTATACATTGTAAGACAATAATGTGCAACCATGTAACAATCCCAGGTCGTCTGACGTTGTCCCGCATGTCTCCATACATCTTTCATTGTCATATTCATGTCCAAAATAATAGGGCGGCTCCATCCGATACATAGAAAAGGGTTCATCAAGCTTATCAAAACATCCTGAGAAAGAAAAGGAAGAAATACAGTGTCAATATATTATGGTATTAATTTCAAGAAAGCGTGCACTGTTATGTCTCTCCTACACCAGACCCAATGGTCGAGAACCCCCCACGTTGATAAGCACTACACATATCCCTTATCCATACAGTTCCCACCTACATTCAGCATTGAGGCCATCAGGCTTCAGTGAGTGTAGTCTGTGTATCCACATGATCTCACGTTGTTTCAACAATCTTTCCCTATTACCTCCCCTTTTGAGTGGGGGGATATGGTCTATCACCCTGAATTTAAGGTCCCTTTCTTTGTGCCCTGCCTCAACAAAGTGCTTTGGCACCGGGAGGTCTCTCCTCTTCTGACGGATCGAGTACCTGTGATAGTTCATTCTAGTCTTGACCTCACAAATAGTTTCCCCTACATACAGAAGATTGCAGGGGCAAGAGAAAAGATAAATCACAAATGAACTATCACAGGTCAGGAAATGTCTGATTTCAAATTGGGTCTTCAATACCGGATGCATGAATTTCTCCCCTTTTAGCATATAACTACAATTAACACAGCCTAAACACGGATAACATCCATTTTTCTTACGGCCTATATAGGTTTGAACGGGGGCCTTACCCCCAGCAACTTCTGCTCTCACCAACTTATCCTTCAGGCTGTCTGCTCTCCTATACGACATCAAGGGGGGCATGGCAAACTCCTTCACCTTTTTAAAGCTGTTATTTAATATCGGCCAATGCTTTTTAATGGCTCCCGCTATCTGATAACTACCCTCATTGTAGGTGGAGATGAAAGGTACCCTACTCTGCTTAATTACCTCACTAGTCTTCCTGGGTTCTAGTCCATCCAACTGTCTGTGCACCAAACTCCTCGGGTACCCTCTCTTGATGAACTTGTCTGCCATCTGCGACAACCTTGTATTACACAAAACCGGGTCTTTAACTATGCGTTGCACACGGAGAAACTGGCTCCGTGGCAAAGTCTTAACCATAGACCGCGGATGGCAGCTCTCAAACCTCAATAACTTGTTACAGTCAGTTGGCTTAGTGAATAAGTCAGTCACCAATGTTGTGCCCTGTTTCTTTACCATGGTATCCAAAAATTGGACCTGCTCGGTGGAGTGTACAAGCGTGAACTGAATCTCAGGATCCATTTTGTTCAAAAATGTGTGAAACTCTGCCAATTCATCTTCAGTGCCTTCCCAGATGACAAAAACATCGTCTATGTATCTCCACCACCCCCGCACTAGGCTGAAGTGGTGGGACACATAGACGTGCTCAGCCTCCAGGACCGACATGAAAATGTTGGCATAAGTTGGCGCCATATTTGAACCCATTGCGGTTCCCCGCTGTTGTAGGTAATACCCGTCTTGAAACGCAAAATAATTATATCTTAAAACTACACCGAGCAGGTCCAATATGAACTCCCTACATTCATCAGTATACGGGGATTGAGCCAGACATCTTCTGACTGCCTCTACACCTCTATCATGATTGATAGAGGTGTAGAGACTCACCACATCGAAAGAAGCCAGCAGCGTATGCGCTGTTACTTGCACATTAGCAATCTTATTAAGGAAATCACCAGTGTCTCGTATGTATGATTTAGCCCCAACTGCATGACATCTAAGTATCTTGTCTAAGAATATAGCCAAATTAGAGAACACTGACTCCCTCCCGGACACAATGGGTCTCCCAGGGGGATTCTGTATGCATTTATGTATTTTTGGTAACACATATATCAATGGTGTCTTGGGCTGCGTTATCAGTAAGTATTTATAAAGAGCTTCATCAATCAAACCTCCTGTTATGGCTCCATCTAGTATTCTCGTGATAACCCTAATCACTTCAAATTTAGGGTCATGATTCAACCTTCTATATACCAGAGAGTCTCCTAATTGTCTCAATATCTCGGAGACGTACCACTGGGTGTCCATCACAACAACAGCTCCCCCCTTATCGGCCGGTTTGACCGTGAGGGAGCCGTTGTTGCAAAGTTCACCTAACGCACGCATCTCCGCAGACGTCATGTTGGGATGTTTGAGGCCTCCAACCGTCATGGGCTCTTTCAATAATTCAATGTCGGCCCTCACTGCATTGATATATGTGTCTATGGCTGGATTCTTAATCTGTGGTGTGAAGTCACCCTTGGCATATAAGCCTACACTGCGAAGGGAGAGTTCACAACCTCGCTCGGTGTCACCATCAATCATTTTTCTATCAATTTCAGAAAACCACACTTTCAACTTAAGGCTTCTAAAGAATTTTTGCAAGTCCACTTCAAGTTGGAACCAATCCACTCCAACCGCGGGACAAAAGGATAGACCTTTAGATAAGTCTTGTCTGTGCATCGGTCAGTACTTGGGAAGATATATTTACCACTATGGATTCTTTTTCCTTGCTGGCCGATTCCTTACACTCCGTTGTTCTTTTTCTCCATTTGTATTGTCTCCGCCCACCACGTCTGGTCCTTTTGGATCCAAAGCTGGGCCTAAAAAATCATCATGCTGTTGTGTGACTTGAGTGGCTCCCTCTTCATTAGTAGGTACCATTCTCCTCCTAGGGTTGGAGTTATTCCATTTGTTGTTATTGGGATTACCAGAGGACGGTTGACGTCTCTGTCCTTTTGGTTCTTGCCAGGTGTAGACATTACCCCGTCTGTAATCCTCTTCATCTCGCTGGCATTTGCGTCGTTTGATCGCCTCCTGATCTTTCTTGAATTTATCCAAATAGGCAGAGCAATTGGTTAAATATGTATCAAAGTCCTGTGCAGGGAGGGCTTCCTTAAGCCTAATCAAAGCTCCATCCAGGTGCTCACGCACAGTGCCCAATTCATATTGCAGGAATTCCAAATTTAACAGTATCACATCAAGGGCATATTTATTCGAGATCTGTGTAAATTTATGTGCAAACTTACTGTCAGCTGGAAACAGACTTGGCTTCAATTGGGAGCGCATTCCCCTTGGAATTCTGTGTGACTTATAATACTCCGCCAGAGTCGCTAGGTGCAGCTCCATAGATGCCAGTCGTTTACCATCCGCCTCATAGCCTTTTTTCAGCTCTGTAACTGACGGGGTGGATAAAAACGTGCAGTCGCTGACCAAATCGTGGAGGATCCTCTCCTCATCTTGCCTGGTGTAGGAGAACACATCGGCGGGGTCTCTCTCGGTTGTATCCATTCTCTGGTCAATTCAGTGCTAAGCTGCCAAGTCCTTAGATATAAAACACAGATAATGCAGCAGCACAGTCAGAGTTGGTGAACTGGGTGCAAATCCCCACAGAGGTGGGCCCCTCCTCCACGGTATACAAAGATGAAATAACGAGGCAGCACTTCCAGCTTTTGGTGTACGGGTGAAGACCCCAAACTTTAATCCAAGCGACGTTTCGGCCTGCTCAATGAGGCCTTTATCAAGCTACATAACAGTGCAAATAACTGGGTATATATACCCACAATCCAATACAAATGAATGACAATCAGTGATTACACCTGTTTTCAATCTAGTCACATGACCTAGGACTACATCGTCACATGGTGTTCGTGCATCATAAACATTATAATTTTACTCATACTAGAGCACATCAATGTGTACATATTACTATCACAACAAGAACAATGTGCACAGCTATTCAAGTGCATATATAAAATATAGAGGATTTATGCCCCTTACATACAGTGAAAAGTTATGCAGTGCTGAGTGTATAAAGGGTTAAAATCATCTGCTGCCCTTGCAGCTGTACCTTATTAAAAATCGGACAGAGCTCACCACATATGGACATTGCATATCGACATCCACATGCTGCCAGAGTTGGCGTCCCCACGTCGGCGGTGCGCATGCGCCGGACCCGACGTCTCTGGCCACGCCCCCGACAGCGACGCACACCCACGTCACGCTCCAATGGACCGCAGCGTCATCCACCGGAACGCACGTAGGAGTCGCAGCTGCGAGGGGAGGGAGGCCAGACCATGTGGTTCAGCGTACGTCACACCACAGGCGGGACCAAACTGTAGTCCATGGGGACGTAAACATGTTTGGACAAGCGGACGAGCCCAACGCGGCCAGAGCGAATACATGTGCACTAATCCAAAATGAAACGTGAAACGTATTTGGAAACAACCAGGGGATATATATACATATACACTCACCTAAAGAATTATTAGGAACACCTGTTCTATTTCTCATTAATGCGATTATCTAGTCAACCAATCACATGGCAGTTGCTTCAATGCATGTAGGGTTGTGGTCCTTGTCAAGACAATCTCCTGAACTCCAAACTGAATGTCAGAATGGGAAAGAAAGGTGGGCCACAACAGCAGAAGACCCCACCGGGTACCACTCATCTCCACTACAAATAGGAAAAAGAGGCTACAATTTGCATGAGCTCACCAAAATTGGACTGTTGAAGACTGGAAAAATGTTGCCTGGTCTTGATTTCTGTTGAGACATTCAAATGGTAGAGTCCGAATTTGCCGTAAACAGAATGAGAACATGTATCCATCATGCCTTGTTACCACTGTGCAGGCTGGTGGTGGTGGTGTAATGGTGTGGGGGATGTTTTCTGGGCACACTTTAGGATCCTTAGTGCCAATTGGCCATCGTTTAAATGCCACAGGCTACCTGAGCATTGTTTCTGACCATGTCCATCCCTTCATGACCACCATGTACCCATCCTCTGATGGCTACTTCCAGCAGGATAATGCACCATGTCACAAAGCTTGAATCAATTCAAATTGGTTTATTGAACATGACAATGAGTTCACTGTACTAAAATGGCCCTCATAGTCACCAGATCTCAACCCAATAGAGCATCTTTGGGATGTGGTGGAACGGGAGCTTCGTGCCCTGGATGTGCATCCCTCAAATCTCCATCAACTGCAAGATGCTATCCTATCAATATGGGCCAACCTTTCTAAAGAATGCTATCTGCACCTTGTTGAATCAATGCCACGTAGAATTAAGATAGTTCTGAAGGCAAAAGAGGGTCCAACACCGTGCTGTGCTGCATAGGCATAGCGGCCTGCGATGTGCCAGTGACATGTAAACAGGGGCGCTACCAGGGTAGTAGAGGGGCCCGGCGCAGTCACATATAAAATGTATGCAGCAGCCCCTAGCAGTGCTGCTTTGCTAAACTGGCTGCAATCGCTTCTCTGCAGTACTCACTATGTATGCAGCTTCAGAGTCTGCAGTTTTCATTGGGGCAGTGGCGGCCGCATCATAAGAGATGCATGCCAAACAGTCGCTCCTTCTCTGCTGTGCCGCCTAAGTGAACATGATGCATGCCAAACAGCGCACCGCCCACATGCTGCAGATGGGCAGGAATGCAGCCGGCCTGGCTGTCCCATTATCTATGCCACATATAAGCACCAGGGTCTTCCCTCTTCCTCAGTCGGTACCGTACATCCCAGGATATAATTTTCACCCCACTTTGGGGGGGAAGTGCGTCTTATAGGGCGACAAATACGGTATTTAAAATAAATAATTAGTAGCTTAGCTATAAGAGTTGTAGGGTCAATAACACCACGCAAGAACAAAAAAAAATTTTTGTCTGCTACTGGGCAAAAACCATTTGTCCTATACTAAATCGAGTGTGCTGATTACAAATCCGAAGTCAGAATTGTTGTAACACATCATGCTATGCATAAGTATGCCCAAATGAATTAAGCACTTGGAAAGCATTGAATAATTTTGAACAGAACGAGTTTTACTCCAACAATTACCTGATCTACATCAAAGTTTGCGTAGTAAACAGTGTATCCAAATGTAATGGAATAACAACATTTCAAAAAGTCTTGTTTTTCAGTTTAAAAGTCTTACTTGAGCAAGGCCCAGTACTGTTAAAAGTGCTACATGCATCTGCTTTTGCATTTGTGAATGGTCATATTTTCCCGTTGCAAAAATCAGCAGTAGTCCCCCATCATGTTGGGTTTCCAGCGGCCTTGATACCTGTTCTCCATTGTAGAAATATATTTATGGAACCGCTCTCCATGTTCGGCACTTATGTGTCCCAAAGTGGGTGGGGAAAAGTCAAGATGGGAATGGAAGAAATGCACTTTCAATGACATTCAGCAGCCAAGTTGTTCATATGCTGTAAGCATGTTGTCTACTAATTCAGCATAGTTTGCAGCTCGTCTGTTACCAAGGAAGTTCTGCACTACTAGCACAAATGCATCCTAGGCTGCAAGTTCCAGAGGATTGAGTTTTGTTCTGAATGTGTCATCATACATTAGTTTGTTGATTTTGGGGCCAATTAAAATTCCGGCCTTTATTTTAGCATCAGTTTTCAGTGTGCTAAACTTCTCCTTCAAATACTGGAAACCATTTCCATCACAATCAAGTGCAATTACAAAAATTTTCAACCAAGTTTAATGTGAAGTGGTGGAAGATAAACTTGAAATGGATCGACCAGTGATTTGTGTTGTACATTGTACTGACCAACTGTGTTCTCGACTCTGAGAGGCCACTGTCTCATTTTGTAATGATTGTTGTCATCACAACTGTTCCATAGGCACAAGAAACACATATGCTTTGTGTACCCTAACTGTAGGCCAAGCAGCAGTGCTACCACTTTCAGGTCAGCACACATTTTCCATTTATGTTCTGAGTATTTGATCATTTTCAAAATTAACTCCATAGAAGCATGGGTCTCTTTCATTCCAACTGCATGAGCCAATGGAACATATAGTTTTTTGGTACCATTGTGCAACAAGACCGCTTTCAAACTTGTTTTGCTAGAGTCTATGAATAGCCTCCATTCATCAGGAACATGTGTACCATCTAACTCCATCATAAGACCATTTACATCAATACACAATCAGACCTCACTTTCCATTGCCTAGTATGCAGCTAACTTGGTGTGTCGATGACGAAAGTGTAAAGTTGTGGTGCCTCGTTGTAGCAAATTCCATTCCTGAAGTCTAGAAGCTAGCGTTCTGACTTTTCTTTAGATATTTACAGATCTCTTACCAGATCATCTAAATCTGATTGGCTCAGCAAGTGCAGCTGACCCTCCAGTTGTTCTGGATCAGGAAATACATTGTGACAATCAACATCTTCTTCTTCATCAGGACCAGAACCGTCTGTTTCAATTACCGTTCCTGCTGTGGGAGGGGCAGGCACTGGATTTTCTAGCTCGTGTGGTACTGGTTTAAGAGCAAACTCAGTCAGGATACACAATTTGTGACTTGTTTCTCTTTGAATATCCAGCGATTTTAGTCATGCAAAAGTAACAGTCTGAATGGTGATTTTTCAGCTCACGCCAAACCATAGGCACTGCAAAAGCCATTCCTTTCCTTTTACCATTCAACCACTGCGTTAGCCCAGAGTAACACACAGTGCAACAAACATGAGGTGCCCAGCTTTTATCTTGAGCTCCAATTTTACAGTCAAAGTAATACTTGTAAGCAAGATGCACTCACTTTGTCCGATTCTTGCGCTGATCATAAGTAGTCTATTTGCCACATATGTAGCAGAAATTGTCTGGATCGTTAACACATTTGCGTTTATCCATCTTAAGTTTCAAAACTAATAGCACTATAACAGATCACTTTATCAAAATCTGTCCAGCTTGCCTTATATACTTACTGCTGACATCAGCCTGAGTGCATCCGGGCAGGTCTGGACCTGTCCTTTGGAATATTTCCAAAATAATGCATTAATATTATAACTGAATAGGCTTTGCATGTATAAATGAATCTAGACGTGTCAGGCAAATTCCGAGTTCATATTTGGAATCAGCGCACTAATTTTAGTATAAATCACATGTTTTTCTCTCAGTAGCAAAATCTGTGTTGCGCGGTGTAATCAAACGAAACAAAATGAATACATGAAATACAATATTTTGGACGGTAAAACACCCTCCTTCATATAGTTGTCAACAATACATGGTGGGGTGAGAGTGGTGGTGTAAGGCACCTCCCCATATTCACAAGTGCTGTCTCTAATTTAGAAAAATTTTCTCTGCATCAATGACTATAGGTTAGCAGTAGAGCAATTCTAAACAAATTAGATTCATCAAAATTTTTGGACTGCTTGTTCAGACCAAGCCACTGTGTAAGTTTAAACTTCATCTGCCCACAATTATTACCGTATTTTTCGCCCTATAAGACGCACCGGCCCATAAGATGCACCTAGGTTTTTAACCGCCTCCGGACCGCCTAACGCAGGATCGCGGTCCGGAGGCGGCTGTCCCAGGCAGAGTGCCGCATCTATGCGTCATCTCGCGAGACGCGAGACTTCCTGTGAACGCGCGCACACAGGCGCGCGTGTTCACAGTATCGGAAGGTAAGAGAGTGGATCTACAGCCTGCCAGCAGCGATCGTTCGCTGGCAGGCTGTAGATGCGATATTTTTAACCCCTAAAAGGTATATTAGACGCTGTTTTGATAACCGCGTCTAATATACCTGCTACCTGGTCCTCTGGTGGTCCCTTTTGCTTGGATCGACCACCAGAGGACACAGGCAGCTCAGTAAAGTAGCACTAAGCACCACACTACACTTCACCCCCCCGTCACTTATTAACCCCTTATTAACCCCTGATCACCCCATATAGACTCCCTGATCACCCCCCTGTAAGGCTCCATTCAGACATCCATATGTGTTTTGCGGATCCGATCCATGGATCCGTAAAACACATACGGACATCTGAATGGAGCCTTACAGGGGGTTTATCAGGGAGTCTATATGGGATTATCACCCCCCTGTAAGGCTCCATTCAGATGTCCGTATGTGTTTTACGGATCCACGGATCGGATCCGCAAAACACATACGAACGTCTGAATGGAGCCTTACAGGGGGGTGATCAATGACAGGGGTGTGATCACCCCATATAGACTCCCTGATCACCCCCCTGTAAGGCTCCATTCAGATGTTCGTATGTGTTTTACGGATCCATGGATCCAATCCGCAAAACACATACGGACGTCTGAATGGAGCCTTACAGGGGGGTGATCACCCCATATAGACTCCCTGATCTACCCCCTGTCATTGATCACCCCCCTGTAAGGCTCCATTTAGAAAATTTTTGGGCACAAGTTAGCAGAAATAGATTTTTTTTGTTTTTTCTTACAAAGTCTCATATTCCACTAACTTGTGTCAAAAAATAAAATCTCCCATGAACTCACCATACCCCTCACGGAATCCAAATGCGTAAAATTCTTTAGACATTTATATTCCAGACTTCTTCTCACGCTTTAGGGCCCCTAAAATGCCAGGGCAGTATAAATACCCCACATGTGACCCCATTTTGGAAAGAAGACACCCCAAGGTATTCGCTGAGGGGCATATTGAGTCCATGAAAGATTTAACTTTTTGTCCCAGGTTAGCGGAAAGGGAGACTTCGTGAGAAAAAAATAAATAAAAAATTTCCACTAACTTGTGCCAAAACAAAAAATCTTCTATGAACTCGCCATGCCCCTCATTAAATACCTTGGGGTGTCTTCTGTCCAAAATGGGGTCATATGTGGGGTATTTATACTGCCCTGGCATTTTAGGGGCCCTAATGCGTGAGAAGTAGTTTGAAATCTAAATGTCTAAAAATGCCCTCCTAAAAGGAATTTGGGCTCCTTTGCGCATGTAGGCTGCAAAAAAGTGTCACACATGTGGTATCGCCGTACTCAGGAGGAGTAGGACAATGTGTTTTGGGGTGTCTTTTTATATATACCCATGCTGGGTGAGATAAATATCTTGGTCAAATGCCAACTTTGTATAAAAAAAAGGGAAAAGTTGTCTTTTGCCGAGATATTTCTCTCACCCAGCATGGGTATATGTAAAATGACACCCCAAAACACATTGCCCAACTTCTCCTGAGTACGGAGATACCACATGTGTGACACTTTTTTGCAGCCTAGGTGGGCAAAGGGGCCCACATTCCAAAGAGCACCTTTAGGATTTCACAGGGCATTTTTTACACATTTTGATTTCAAACTACTTCTCACGCATTAGGGCCCCTAAAAAGCCAGGGCATTATAACTACCCCACAAGTGACCCCGTTTTGGAAAGAAGACACCCCAAGGTATTCCGTGAGGGGCATGGCGAGTTCTTAGAATTTTTTATTTTTTGTCACAAGTTAGCAGAAAATGATTATTTATTTATTTATTTTTGTCTTACAAAGTCTTTTGACAAAAAATAAAAAATTCTAGGAACTCGCCATGCCCCTCACGGAATACTTTGTAAAAATTTTACAACTGAAAGTGAAAAATGTCATTATTTTGCAAAAATTTTGTTAAATTTCGATTAATAACAAAAACAGTAAAAATGTCAGCAGCAATTAAATACCACCAAATGAAAGCTCTATTAGTGAGAAGAAAAGGAGGTAAAATTCATTTGGGTGGTAAGTTGCATGACCGAGCAATAAACTGTAGTGTAGTGCAGAATTGTAAAAAGTGGTCTGGTCATTAAGGGTGTTTAAGCTAGGGGGGCTGATGTGCTTAAGGAGGAAAATAAGAAAAAAAATATTTTGAACCAAAAGGTGTGCTTTTGGTGGGTTTTCAACTAATGGTGGTCTGTGGATGACACTATTATTGGGGATCTGTGGATGACGCACTGTTATGGAGGTCTGTGAATGGCGCACTGTTATGAGGGATCTGTGGGTGACACTGTTATGGATATCTGTGGGTGACACTGTTATGGGGGATCTGTGGGTGACACTGTTATGGGGGATCTGTGGGTAACATAGTACATAAGGCCAAAAAAAGACATTTGTACATTCAGTTCGGCCTGTTATCCTGCAAGTTGATCCAGAGGAAGGCAAAAAAATAAAAAATGTGAGGTAGAAGCCAATTTTCCCCACTTTAGGGGAATAAAAAATCCTTCCCGACTCATAACTCCCTGGATCAACGACCCCTCTCTAGTAGCTATAGCCTATAATATTATTACGCTCCAGAAATACATCCAGGCCCCTCTTGAATTCCTTTATTGTACTCACCATCACCACCTCCTCAGGCAGAGAGTTCCATAGTCTCACTGCTCTTACCATAAAGAATCCTTTTCTGTGTTTGTGTACAAACCTTCTTTCCTCCAGATGCAGAGGATGTCCCCTCCTCACAGTCACAGTCCTGGGGATAAATAGATGATGGGATAGATCTCTGTACTGACCCCTGATATATTTATACATAGTAATTAGATCTCCCCTCAGTCGTCTTTTTTCTAAAGTGAATAACCCTAATTTTGATAATCTTTCAGGGTACTGCAGTTGACCCATTCCAGTTATTACTTTAGTTGCCCTTCTCTGGACCCTCTCCAGCTCTGCTGTGTCTGCCTTGTTTACAGGAGCCCAGAACTGTACACAGTACTCCATGTGTGGTCTGACTAATGATTTGTAAAGTGGTAGGACTATGTTCTTATCATGGGCATCTTTGCCCCTTCTGATGCAACCCATTATCTTATTGGCCTTGGCAGCAGCTGCCTGACACAGTTTTTTTCAGCTTAGTTTGCTGTTTATTAAAGTTCCTAGATCCTTTTCCATGTCAGTGTTACCGAGTGTTTTATCATTTAGTATGTACAGGTGACTTGCATTATTCCTTCCCATGTGCATAACTTTACATTTATCAGTGTTAAACCTCATCTGCCACTTATCTGCCCAAGCCTCCAATCTATCCAGATCCCTCTGTAGTAGTATACTGTCCTCTTCAATGTAAATTACTTTACACAGTTTAGTGTTATCTGCGAAAATTTATACTTTACTATGCAAGCCTTCTACAAGATCATTAATAAATATATTGAAGAGAATAGGGCCCAATACTGACCCCTGAGGTACCCCACTAATGACAGTGACCCAATCTGAGTGTGTACCGTTAATAACCACCCTCTGTTTTCTATCATTGAGCCAGTTACTTACCCACATACAGACGTTTTCTCCCAGTCCGAGCATTCTCATTTTATATACTAACCTTTTATGTGGTACAGTATCAAATGCTTTGGAGAAGTCCAGATATATGACATCCATTGATTCGCCGCTGTCAAGTCTAGAACTTACCTCCTCATAGAAACTGATTAAATTAGTTTGGCATGACCGATCCCTCACGAAGCCATGCTGATATGGCGTTATTTGCTTATTTCTATTGAGATGCTCTAAGATAGCATCTCTCAGAAAACCTTCAAATGAAGGACACTGTTATGGGGGATCTCTGGATGGCTCTTATTGGGGTCTCTGGATGGCACTGTTATGGAGATCTGTGGATGACACATCTATAGGATCTTATGCTATGTGTCATCCACAGATCCCTTCCATAACAGTGTCCCTGTAGTGTGAATGACCCCCAATACAGGAGGTGGGGGTCACATCTGCTTTTATGACAGCGGGGCCCGTGCAGTGACTGTATTCTACTACACGGGCCCCGCTCACTGTATATAATCGTATCTGTAATTGTTAAGTATATAATCGGGTAATCAGTGCCTGTATACTTACAAGCGCTCGGTAGCAGAGAGGAGGGAGGAGGCAGGCCGGGAGGACGGGCGCTGGCAGAGTGAGTCACTACGTCATGCACCCACGCCGCCTGCTTCATTCATAAAGTGGGCGGCGCAGGCGCGTGACGTAGTGACTCACGCTGCCAGCGCCCGTCCTTCCGGCCTGCCTCCTCCCTCCTCTCTGCTACTGAGTGCTTGTAAGTATACAGGGAGTGCAGAATTATTAGGCAAGTTGTATTTTTGAGGATTCATTTTATTATTGAACAACAACCATGTTCTCAATGAACCCAAAAAACTCATTAATATCAAAGCTGAATATTTTTGGAAGTAGTTTTTAGTTTGTTTTTAGTTTTAGCTATTTTAGGGGGATATCTGTGTGTGCAGGTGACTATTACTGTACATAATTATTAGGCAACTTAACAAAAAACAAGTATATACCCATTTCAATTATTTATTTTTACCAGTGAAACCAATATAACATCTCAACATTCACAAATATACATTTCTGACATTCAAAAACAAAACAAAAACAAATCAGTGACCAATATAGCCACCTTTCTTTGCAAGGACACTCAAAAGCCTGCCATCCATGGATTCTGTCAGTGTTTTGATCTGTTCACCATCAACATTGCGTGCAGCAGCAACCAGAGCCTCCCAGACACTGTTCAGAGAGGTGTACTGTTTTCCCTCCTTGTAAATCTCACATTTGATGATGGACCACAGGTTCTCAATGGGGTTCAGATCAGGTGAACAAGGAGGCCATGTCATTAGATTTCCTTCTTTTATACCCTTTCTTGCCAGCTACGTTGTGGAGTACTTGGACGCGTGTGATGGAGCATTGTCCTGCATGAAAATCATGTTTTTCTTACCTTGCAGACTTCTTCCTGTACCACTGCTTGAAGAAGGTGTCTTCCAGAAACTGGCAGTAGGACTGGGAGTTGAGCTTGACTCCATCCTCAACCCAAAAAGGCCCCACAAGCTCATCTTTGATGATACCAGCCCAAACCAGTACTCCACCTCCACCTTGCTGGCGTCTGAGTCGGACTGGAGCTCTCTGCCCTTTACCAATCCAGCCATCTGGCCCATCAAGACTCACTCTCATCAGTCCATAAAACCTTAGAAAAATCAGTCTTGAGATATTTCTTGGCCCAGTCTTGACGTTTCAGCTTGTGTGTCTTGTTCAGTGGTGGTCGTCTTTCAGCCTTTCTTACCTTGGCCATGTCTCTGAGTATTGCACACCTTGTGCTTTTGGGCACTCCAGTGATGTTGCAGCTCTGAAATATGGCCAAACTGGTGGCAAGTGGCATCTTGGCAGCTGCACGCTTGACTTTTCTCAGTTCATGGGCAGTTATTTTGCGCCTTGGTTTTTCCACACGCTTCTTGCTTGATTGTTCGATGATCACGCTCCAGAAGCTTTGCAATTTTAAGAGTGCTGCATCCCTCTGCAAGATATCTCACTATTTTTGACTTTTCTGAGCCTGTCAAGTCCTTCTTTTGACCCATTTTGCCAAAGGAAAGCAAGTTGCCTAATAATTATGCACACCTGATATAGGGTGTTGATGTCATTAGACCACACCCCTTCTCATTACAGAGATGCACATCACCTAATATGCTTAATTGGTAGTAGGCTTTCGAGCCTATACAGCTTGGAGTAAGACAACATGCATAAAGAGGATGATGTGGTCAAAATACTCATTTGCCTAATAATTCTGCACGTAGTGTACAGGCGCTGATTACTCGATTATATACATAACAATTAACAATTATGGATATGATTATATATAGTGAGCGGGGCCCATGTAGTAGAATACAGTCACTGCACGGGCCCCGCTGTCATTATAAAAGCAGATGCCGGTCCCCAGCCCCTCCTCCCAGCTGATACACCCGCCGTGCGGCATCGCGGCGTATCATTGAAAATTCAGCAAAATGCAGCATTCGCCCCATAAGACGCACTGCTATTTCCCCCCCACTTTTGAGGGGGGAAAAGTGCGTCTTATAGGGCGAAAAATACATTTTAAACAGCATAAATTATCTGATGGTGCAGTATGTTTTAAACTACTTCTACCACGGGACAGTTTTCACTTTCCTGCCCAGGCAATTTTTTGCAAATCTGCCACTTTATGTGGTAATAACTTTGAAACACTTTTACTTACCCACGCTATTCTAGTTTTTTCGTGACACATTGTACTTCATAACAGCGGTAAATTTGAATACATAAATTTGAACTTTATTTATGAAAGATCTAAAATTTACCAAAAATTGGGGAAAATTTATAATTTTCTCAATTTTATTTTCTTTGCTTTAAAACAGATAGTGATACCTTATAAAATATTTATTATTTAACACTCCCCATATGTCTACTTAATGTTGGCATCATTTTGTAAAAGTTTTATTTTTTAGGACATTCGAAGGCTTAGAATTTTAAAAGCAATTATAAAAAATTTTAAGAAAATTTCCAGCCCACTTTTTAAGGACCAGTTCAGTTATGAAGTCACTTTGTAGGGCTTACATAGTAGAAACCACACATAAATGGCCCTAGTTTAGAAACTACACCCCTCAAGTTATTCAAAATTCATTTAACAAACTTTGTTAACCCTTTAGAAATTCCACAAGAATTAAAAGAAATTTCACTTTTTTGGCAGATTTTTTATTTTAATCCATTTTGTCCTGTAACACATCAAGAGTAAACAGCCAAACAAAACTTAAAGGGAACCTGCCACCTGGATTTTGTGTATAGAGCTGAGGACATGGGTTGCAAGATGGCCGCTAGCACATCTGCAATACCCAGTCCCCATAGCTCCGTGTGCTTTTATTTTGTAAAAAAAACGATTTGATACATATGCAAATTACCCTGAGATGAGTCCTATTCCTGACTCATTTCAGGGACAGGACTCATCTCAGGTTAATTTGCATATTTATCAAATCGTTTTTTTTTACACAATAAAAGCACACAGAGCTATGGGGACTGGGTATTGCAGATGTGCTAGCGGCCATCTTGCAACCCATGTCCTCAGCTCTATACACAAAATCCCGGTGAAAGGTTCCCTTTAATATCTATTACCCAGATTCAACAGTTCAAAGAAACACTCCACATGTGGTGGTAAACTGCTGTAAGGGCACACAGTAGGGCTCAGAAGAAAAGGCACAGTATGGCTTTTGGAAGGCAGATTTTGCTGGACTGGTTTTTAGACACCATGTCCAATTTGATGCCCACATGGTGCACCCTACAGTAGAAACTACCAAAAAGTGACCCCTTTTGGAAACTATGGGATAAGGTGACAGTTTTATTGAAAACTATTTTGGGTACATATGATTTTTAATTGGTCTATATCAGGCAAGGTAACAAAAAAGTTTTTTTTATTTTATTACAATGTTCATCTGACAGGTTAGATCATGTTCTATTTTTGTAGAGCAAGTTGGTATGGATGTGACAATATCAAATATGTCAACTTTTTTGTTTGTTTTCATTATTTATTTATTTTTACAGCATTTACCTTAGGGGTAGTTCATGTGATATTTTTATAGAGCAGGTTTTACGTAATAAAAGCATTTTTTAAATGAAAAAATGGTGTTTTAGTGTCTCCATTGTTTATTTTTTGGGCAATTGTCTTATGTAGGGTCAAATTTTTTGTAGGATGAGGTGATAGTTTGATTGGTACTATTTTGGGGTACATAGTGGGTGACAGATCAGGGCACTGTGAGGCCCATGGTAAAGCCTGCAGCTTGTGACTTTTGAGGTAGTCTTTTGAGGTGTGTTTAAGTTCATTATCCATTTGTAAAAGCCATCCTCTTTTCAACTTCAGCTTTTTATAGTTGGTGTTATGTTTGCTTCCACAACTTGCTGGAATTTCATTGAATCCATTCTTCCCTCTACCCATGAAACGTTCCCTGTAACACTGGCTGCAACACAACCCTACAGCATAATTGATCCACCCCCATGCATAAAGGTTGGAGAAGTGTTCTTTTAATGAAACTCTGTGCCCTTTTCTCCCAACATACCTTTGTTCATTGTGGCCAAAGAGTTCTATTTTAACATCAATCGGTCCACAAGACTTGTTTCCAAAACGCACCAGTCTTGTTTAGATGTTCTTTTTCAAACTTCTGAATACTGAATTTTGTGGTGAGGATGCAGGAAAGGTTTTCTAATGATTATTCTTCCATGAAGACCATATTTGTGCAGATGTTGCTGAACAGTAGAACAATGTACCACAACTCCAGAGCTAAATCTTCCTGAATGTATTTTGCAGTTCAGCGGGGGTTCAAATTGGCCTTTCTAGCAATCCTATAAGCAGCGTTCTCTGAAATATTTCTTGGTCTTCTAGACATTCTCTTCACCTCCAATGTTCCTGTTAACTGCCATTTCATAATTAGATTTCAAACTGAGGAAATAGCGACATGAAAAAGCTTTGCTATCTTCTTATAGACTTCTTCTTTTCCTGAGTGTTAGGCAGTTGCTTAGAAGAACCTATGGCTACTGTTTCATCTTTAACTTTATGCCTTTTTGAGATCATTTCATCTTCAATTTGCTTAACTGTTCACAGTAACAGTAATTTTTACCAGGAGTGCCCAGACGTTTTCATGCCACTGTAGCTATATATGTCAGTGTTATCTGACATTATTTACTATTGCTGAAAGAGCTTGAAAGGGAGGGGGAGAGAAAGAAAAGTTTTTGAAAATAATAAAAAGAGAGACAGAAGAAAAGATATCATGGCAGTCATGGGAGGCCTCAGTGTGCCATATACCAATTTTCAGCCCAATTGGAGCACTTTTGATTCAGGTGGAATCGAACCGGACCTGAATCAAATTTTGACCAATTTATCAGAATCAGACCTTGAACGAATTAAAAAGAAATTGCTCATCTCTAGTTGGCAGCACAGGGGACTTTTTACTTCTGTTAGTTAATGTCCATCAGGTTTTCCATCATTCTGACAGACAGTATAGCGTAGCATACTGCACTATTTTACTTCTTTCTTATCTAAAAGGTGAGGGCACCTTTCTTGAAATGCTTTGGGGCTGTATGGTTTCTAGTTACTCCTTTGGTAATAGTTGTTTATTATAAAACATCTAGGGCCTATAGATGAAGACTTCCAGTAGTTCTTCTAAGTCAAAAACCTGGCATCTTAACGGAGGAGTAAAAACATGGTCCTGAGAAATAAAATGTCACAATCTAAGTATTTATTTTTTCTATATCCTACTGCCTTCATTCAGCATGACCATCTGTGCATTCCTGTTTTACAGATATTGACTAAAAGTACAAATTGGATGAAATTTGACTTTAAAATCTTTGCAAATTTGCATTTTAACATCTGGTGTACAATAAAAAAGGTGCTGTGAATCATAGGAATATTTCAGAGAAAACAAAAATAACAGACTCCTATATGCACCTTAACATGTTATAGAAAGCTTCCTCAGAAATATAAAAATAGTCTTTTGGGTATAATAAGTAGGAAAACATTTGATACATGTTAAAGGTTTGTAGTCCAAAAATAATTAAATCTTACTATGTACACTGAACTTGCTTTTAATTAGATTCCATCAGCAGTCCCTTCAGATTTGATGAGAATAGGGCTCCAGATGGACCATCAAATAATGAAGATAGTTCAGAAGTGTATGATGGCAAAATCAGGAGTGTATCATAAAAGGACAAATGTCTGTCTTTTTTTTATTTTTTATTCACTCCTGGTTTTGGCTTCCAAAATTGAATCAGAAAACCTGAATGTGTAGCCATACCCTTATAGAGGGTACGTCACCAGATTATAAAATACTGAGGATAAACTTTCAAAAAGGTTTACACAGCCTTCCTGACATGGACTTTCAATGTAAGCACACCATCCTTTATCAGCTCCATGCAATCTTTTTAACCCCTTCCCGACCAGCGCTGTACATGTACTGCACTGGCCAGGACTTTAAAGATGGCACCCGCTTGTGAGCAGGCACCATAGCCGCCGGGTGTCAGCTGTTTTTAACAGAAGGCACCTGGGACTAATGCTATGGTCAAATGTGTTCCGTGCACGCTTCCGGATGTGCTCCAGCATCCCCTGGCGAGTGTGCGGCAGCCTTTGTCATCCTGATTATGGCAGGGCTCCATAGGAACATATGGGGTAATTTATCAAACTGGTGTAAAGTGGAACATGGCTTACTTGCCTATAGCAACCAATTAGATGCTTCCTTTCATTTTTCGAAAGGAAAGGTGGAATCTGATTGGTTGCTATGGGCAACTAAGCCAGTTCTACTTTACACTAATTTGATAAATTACCCCAATAGTATACTTCTCATACACTCCAATGCTAATGCATGAGAGAAGCAATCTGATAGTTGCTTGTTATATCCCTTTTGAATGAAAAAAAACTCTAAAAATAAAATAATAAATCTTTTTAAAAATAAAAACATAAAAAATATAAAAATTCAAATCACCCCCTTTCCCCAAAACGCAAATAAAAATATGGAAACCATAAAAAATACACATCATGGGGATTGCATTGAGTGAAAACACCTGTGCTATTAAACTATAAAAATTATTTATCCCATGTGGCAAATGGCAAAATGGAAAAAAAAAACTCTAAATGACAGTTGCTTGGTCATTTCACCTCCCACAAAAAAAAATGTAATAAAAAAAATTACCAAAAAGTCATACACAGTTTTTTGTTCAATTTATTATTTTATTTTTCAATATTAAAACGGACTTGGAGAATAAAAGTAACAGATCAGTTTTACTGTTTAGGGAACACTGTAAAAACAAAACCCATAAAACTGTTCACCCCATTTGGATTTTTTTTGCTAGCTCCCCACTACATAATATGGTGAAATTAGAAAGTCAACCTGTTTCACAAAAAAAACAGCCCTCATACAGCTATGTGAATGGAAAAATAAAAAATGTATGGTCCCGGAAAGGAATGTAGTGAAATATGGCCAGTTTCATGCAAGACAATTTTCCCAGGGATCAGGTGGGGTGGGGGGTTCTGGGGCAGGGCTTAGGGGGTGGGCAGGGCTTATGGGGTGCTGGTCGGTGCTGACTGATGTGCGATTAATATAATACACCATTTTGAGGGTCAAACACACTTTGTGCTGGGCACCATATAAAATGAGAATGCTTTGACTGGAAGAAAATGTCTGTATGTGGGTAAGTTACTGGCTGAGGGTGGCTATTAACAGTACACACTCAGATTGGGTCACTGTCACTAGTGGGGTACCTCAGGGGTCAGTATTGTGCCCTATTCTCTTCAATATATTTATTGATGGTCTTGTAGAAGGCTTGCATAGTAAAATATCAATTTTCACAGATTAAACTAAACTGTGTAAAGTAATTAACACTGAAGGGACAGTATACTACTACAGAGTGATCTGGATAGACTGGAGGCTTGGGCAGAGAAGTGGCAGATGAGGTTTAACACTGACAAATGTAAAGTTATGCACATGGGAAGGAATAATGCAAGTCACCCATACTTATTAAATGGTAAAACACTCGGTAACACTGACATGGAAAAGGACCTAGGAATTTTAATAAACAGCAAACTAAGCTGCAAAAACCAGTGTCAGGCAGCTGCTGCCAAGTCCAATAAGATAATGGGTTGCATCAAAAGGGGCATAGATGCCCATGATAAGAACATAGTCCTACCACTTTACAAATCGCTAGTCAGACCACACATGGAGTACTGTGTACAGTTCTGGGCTTCTGTGAACAAGGCAGACATAGCAGAGATGGAGAGGGTCCAGAGGAGGGCAACTAAAGTAATAACTGGAATGGGGCAACTACAGTACCCTGAAAGATTATCAAAATTAGGGTTATTCACTTTAGAAAAAAGACGACTGAGGGGAGATCTAATTACTATGTATAAATATATCAGGGGTCAGTACAGAGATCTTTCCCATCATCTATTTATCCCCAGGACTGTGACTGTGACGAGGGGACATCCTCTGCGTCTGGAGGAAAGAAGGTTTGTACACAAACATAGAAAAGGATTCTTTACGGTAAGAGCAGTGAGACTATGGAACTGTCTGCCTGAGGAGGTGGTGATGGTGAGTACAATAAAGGAATTCAAGAGGGGCCTGGATGTATTTCTGGAGCTTAATAATATTACAGGCTATAGCTACTAGAGAGGGGTCGTTGATCCAGGGATTTATTCTGATTGCCTGATTGGAGTCGGGAAGGAATTTTTTATTCCCCTAAAGTGAGGAAAATTGGCTTCTATCTCACTGTTTTTTTTTGCCTTCCTCTGGATCAACTTGCAGGATAACAGGCCGAACTGGATGGACAAATGTCTTTTTTCGGCCTTATGTACTATGTTACCTGTTAAAAAAGAAGCAGAGCAGGCAGAGAGACTGAGGCCAACAGCAGCCATTTCAGTCAGATTACAGCCAAAACTGCAGAATGGCTGTAATCTGACTTAAATGGCTGCTGCTGGCCTCAGTGAGTGTCTCTGCTGCTCTGAGTGCGTCTCACTCACACATCCCACTACCCTGCTCTGCTGCCCTTCAACATTCATTAAAATGTACTAATGATGGAGCTTTGGCTGCTGCTAGTCCTCCTTCTTGCTGCTTTCTTAGTTGGCACAATGACACTTCTAATCTGCAGCCGCCCACAGACCCAGCCGAAGCTGTGCTGGCACTGACAAGACTGGGGACGGGCACATCGGCGCTGGTGGGGATAAAGCACTGCTTCTGTGCCGGAGGAGGCGTGCCTGAGTCACGGAGCCCTCCTCTCTTCTCTTCCACCGCAGCGCTGATGGGGGTGGGACCAACCCGGCTGTTATAGTCTGCAGCAGGCAGCGGTAAGTGATGCGCTGCTGCTGCAGATATGTCATTTTCTATTACTGTGGCGCAATTGCGATGTCGGTGATGGTCCCTTTTGCTGCGACCCGGCAAACAATTGGGAACCTCTGCTCTAAAGGCTGGGTCCAGACAAAGAGCATAATGTGGACTTTGTTGTGGATTTTGCCATGCATTTCAGCCTACACATTGCAAAGGGTGAAATCGGCAGTGAAAATCCATGACGTTTCCAAACAGAAAGAGCATACTGCAGACTGAAAACCGCACGTACTTGTTTTCTACTGTAAATAGGTGTCTAATAGTTAAGTTACCATAGCCAATAGGTAAGTTACAATAGTTAATAGGTAAGTTACTATAGCTACACCCCATCAAATATAGCAAATGTGTATAATAAAAAATGTGCACTTCATGAATAGAATAAAAGTTCTGAACCCGGACATACCCAGAATTTCCCCCAGGCGTCCCCCTTGACAAGAGCATCAGAGTATTTCATGCTCCGATGCTCTCCTTTGCCCTGCGCTAAATTGAGCAGGGCAAAGGCATTTTCAGGAGATCCGGTGACGTCCTGGGCTCTCCCTTGGGCTTCTGCCCAGCAGTGAGCCCGGTGATGTCACCGTCACTGATTGGTGGCTAGGTCAGCACTAAATCCCGCCCAACAGTGCCAGTGACGTCACCAAACATACTGCCGGGCAGGAGCCTCCGCCCGGCAGTGTGTTATAGTAAATAAAAGAGCCCTTGCCCTGGGCAATCCTGCGCAGGGCAAGGTAGACCATTGGAGCATGAACTGCTCCAATGCTCTTGTCAGGGGGGCTGCCTGGATGAAATTCTGGGTATGTCCGGGTTCAGCTCTGAACCCGGCCAACCCCTTTAAATTATTCATTAGGAACATAAAGGGGTTAATTATTTGCCCCTGTAGACTCTCACACCGGCACACGGATCGTGTCATACTGTGTAGACACCCATTTGTCTGTATCTATTTTAGGGTCTTAGTCCAATGTTACCACTCAAAAGTAGTTTTCTGTTTACTGTTGACCAATGTTTTTTTTGCGAGATGATTATATGGTACTCTTTAATATAGCCTCTATTGAAATTCTGCACCATTTTCTATATTTCATGAGGCATACTCCCTTGTTTACAAAGTCATTTATGCTCTCCAGTGATGAGTGGCATAGGCAATATGCATTTTCGTGATATTTCCCGAATTTTTCGCATCATATTCGCAATAAATTCATGAATTCTAGAATTCGTGATCTCCAGTCATTATTTTTGCGATTGCGCAAATCGGCACTAATGATGCGCATATTTTTTGCACAATACTAAAGAGATATTACTGATTGGTGCACTAAGTATTGTTGTGACATCACAGCACTATGTCTGTAGCGTGTATGTATGGACAGCAGAGAAACAGTAATTCCTATCACACTACCTAACACCCTGCACTGTAACTGTTACAGCTACACTATATAACCATCTAACCTACACTGACTATCTCCCACTAACTATCTGTGTTATATATATGAGCTAACTATCTAATGTAATTGGATAAGGAATAGAATCCAGATGAAAGCACAGAGCACAGCAATGTCACTGCTCTCTCTCTCAGAACTGCAAAAACACAGCAGAAAGTGGTTGTTGGGGAGTTATTTTTTTTTAATATAGTAAAGGGGTAGGCAACTTTCCTATTGGTTTCTAGGGATTTTGCTAAGCTCTGACAAAGATATTGCAGCCTTCTCATTGGCCCACAAGCAAGAAGGGAGGTTACTGATGGAAAAAATCCATAGCACTATATTCTACATCTTTGTAAATTCTCGAAGTGCCGATATTCGCGATAAAAATTTGCAATAGAATATTCGCAATCAACACTACTTTCCACACAGAGGACCTATACATTAGATAGCCGCTGATGGATGGTCATGTGACTGTCAAATCCCCTCCATGCAATGCCTCCTCCATTCAAACACACTGTATCTGCAACTAAACTCCCAACAGAACAAGTGAAGTTGGCATGTTCAGTGTGTTTGAATGGAGGAGGCATCGCATGGAGGTGATTTGCCTGGTCACATGACCACAGCGACCATTTTATAGATAGGACCTCTGTGTGGACAACATAAAAGACTTTGTAAACAAGGGAGCATACCTTATGAAATATAGGAAATGATGTAGAACTTTAACAAGGGCTATATAATTAAGTGCCATATAATCATCTCACAAACACATTGATCAACAATAGCCAGAAAGTGGTCAACCCCTCCGTATGGTGTATGAGTCTATGTATGTGTATGTAGTATATGTGTGTGCTTTAGAAATGTGCGACTTTCTTGAAATTTATTTGAACTCCAATTTGCCAAATTTTTCAAAAAAATCTATTCTGGTCCAAGTTGATTCTACCTATATCAAATGTGCAGTTCCAATTGTCCTGAAAATTGGTATATGACACTCTGGAATTTCCTAGTATTCATATTTTTTTTCTCTCGAAAACCAGAGAAAAAATATAATTCCTAGAAAGACCCACACATAATACTTCTCTGAATGAGACGTGAGATTCAGTTCTCCTTCCAGATAGGCATAGTGTTCTTTTCTTTTTGGAAGGAAAGGTAATTTGCATTCCTTTTGGGTTTTTGGTAAAGATATTCAAATTAGCTTTCCTTCCAGAAAGAAAAGAACGCCAAGCCTGATGCCAGGCAATTTTCTCTTGAGACATTCAGTACTCCTGTCCTTTTGGAAGGAGAACTGGCTTGCACGTCTCACAAAAGTATTATATGTGGGTCAGTCTGTCTGTTACACAATTTTTATGGAAATTTGGGATGAATTTGCAATCAGTAGAAATAATTTTCTCATCTGTAGTGTACATATAAGGCTGCCTGTGGTTGTACATATGGCTAGCGACCTTCTGTTGTCTGACTGACCATATAGCAGGACCCCTGCATTATAAGGCAGCCTAGCTGCATAAACTACTAGACGCAAGTACTTGAATTAGAAATGTTGCCATTAACCCATTCATCTACATAGACCACCAGGCTGTGGGGGATGAAGATGGGTGAAATTTTTCTATGCCACTAAAATATGTTGTCTCAGCCTTGATTAGAGGTCATTTTGTTTGTTTTTGGAGGAAATTACCTACAGTTTGCTGAACAGCCATGTTATGTCTGTTCATTTTTTGCAGACCCAGAGTGATTATTGCAAACAGGAGGTAAGAGCCAGCAATAGCAGAAATTGTTCAGTTATTTTTCACAGTTGACTGCTCAGCATCTGTATCAAAGTGAGGCCAGCTGCACTGTCTATGGCTGCATGTGCTTCACCTCCAGCTAAGGAAGCCCGGCTGTGAGTGGTTTGTGAGTAAGCGCATTCTATTATAGTCTCTGGACTATGATTCTCTTTTCAATACAGATTGTGCTATAGAGTAAACATCCATTTTTTTCATCTTATCTTTATTTATACTGTTTCGGGACATCTAGAATACATAATTATGCCTCCCAAATGCCGCAGTGTCCTCAGTCTCAGATTGTCAGCACTGATATGGCAGCTCTGTGGATGGCACTATTATGGGGTCACTAAATACTGTTATTACAATGTTATTTCATATCTTAAAAGGGTTGTCCTAAGAAAAATATTCTACAGTTTTCAAACCAGCACCTGGATCTGAATACTTTTGTAATTGCATGCAATTAAAAATTTTGCATAGCCACTGAGTTATTCAATAAAATGTTCCGAATTTTTTTAAAAACTTAGATTCGCAACGAATTTCCTTGCGCTTCAGTATATTGGGCAGACTAGATGGGCCAAATGGTTCTTATCTGCCGACACATTCTATGTTTCTATGAATTCATTTGTCACAAAAAGCTATAAATCAGGTAAATCCATGACCACACGGAGTAGCGCGGACGGGTTGCAGGCAGGCTGCGGTAAAAAACTGTGTGGCCAATTAGCAACACAAGACCACACAATATAGTCCTTCTTCATTGTTAACGGTCGCATGGCATCTTTAAACAGGGGCTGTTGCTGGTATGGGTTTTGGCTGGTTAGGTTGGGGGCACAATATGCACATTATTGCCGTTCTGGTCTGCAGTCTCCTGCAGGTTATTTGACAGTTAACACAGAATATTAATCAGCTCTGGCATACCCACTTCTCCAGCCTCAGCGCTCTCCTGCCCTACAGGTGGAAGCCCTTCTTCTGCCATCTGCTTTTCCACAACATCTGATATACAATATGTCATCAGGAACATCCAGCTCCTACTCTCTCTCTGCATCTTGCTGACTTTTCTAGGACATGGAAACTTTGAAGGATGATTTAGAAGAAGTAAAGCCAGCAAAAGATGACAATGGCCATCATTAAGACCGGGCCCCCTTAAGCAGTGTAGACTGGATGGTATTGGTTGGCACACTGGCAGTGGAATAATACAGGATTCCATCTTATTGGTATTGAATTACATATCTTAGTTTACAGCTGATGTAGCAATAAATAATTGTAGGAATAAATAAATATGATGCAGTATAAGTCTCCCCCTCCCTCTCCAATATTCTTCTATTAATAGTTTTCAGCAACACTGTCCCTAGCACATGAGCGCTTGCCACGTCGCTCACAGGACAATGGCAGAGACTGCGCAGGATGAGGGATTTATAGGGCTGTGACATCACAGGGCATGGCTATCTGCAGATTGGATGGCTGAATGCATTATGGGTGATCTCGCGTTCCTGGGCTTCTTACTTTCACTTTGTAAACATGTGCAACCTCCATTTTAGGAAAAACGGATTTGTTACCAAGAAGCGCAAGGAAATTCGTTGCGAATCTAAGTTTTTCAGAATTTCGGACCGAATTCCACTTCTAATGCTTCGCTTTGCTCAACACTATATATCATAGCTCGTATGGTCGAAAAACAAATACATCCATCAAGTGCATCTAAGTAATGGAAGATGATGTGTCTGGGAAAAGTTTTAAATAAAGTTTCCTATTATTAATTCAGAGGAAGGTAGAAAACCCATAATGCATGAACCAGTCTGCCAAAAAAAGGAAACATTTCCTTCCCAACCATAAGTGCCAATCCAGATCAAAAATTAAATAAGAATTCTATTTGTCTACATAAGCAAATATGTTTGAAGAATTCCCCTATATATACAGTAACTTTGATGGATACCATTGTACAGGCATGGGGCTGCAGTACACCTAGAGATAGTTGGGCTGATCGTCTGCTGATGTAATTCCAGCCTTACTCTGCACAGCATTTGGGACACAGTTTTAGGTAATGCCAGCAGGATTTTTTTTATATCTTACTCCAACTCTATTCTCTCTCTTGAATCTGGAGGTTGATTGGTGGGCCTATTGCTTTAACTCTTGAAGCAATGATCCCTTCATGCCTGATGATGTGACAACAAATGATGAAAAGTACCAAAGGTAGGCAGAAGGAAAATGTTTGTATTCCTGAGATGTTACAGAAATTCTTCTAGGTGAACTTAAGAAGGTGGCTTGGTTGTACCATTTAGTGTATAGATATGGTTTACAGGATCTGAAAATGTACATACGTTAATCATGCAAGGGCTTGTAAAATTCCTCTAATTTACGAAGCTATGATCTCTCTCAGCTTCATGACTTTAAGTGCTAGGTACAGTATATGCTGTGTTACTCTGCCAAGTGTCAAAATGCAGGCCAATAATAAGACATGAACTAATCTGCATGCCTAACACTCCACTATGAAAGAGATCTAAGCGGCTTTCTCACGGGCATGAAGACAGGCATTGTGTTATTGCCAGAAGCAAGACCAGCCATCCCATGCAGGACGGGAACATCACTTTGTCCACTAAAGCAAGTGGTGAAGCTTGGTTGGAAAGATATATATCTATATATTGTGGGGACTCGCTATGGTAGACAGGATTAGCGGATGCAGTATACAGGCAACAACAAGTGCTTTGGATCAAACAGTTCAGTGTTTTATTCACAGATTAGGCAAATGACAAAACAAGCAGTCATATTCAAACAAAAAGTCACCTTGAGGTGTTGGTGGCAATTCACACCATGCGGCAGTTCTGCCTCAAAGAGTCCTTGCTGATAGCAGCTCCGACCTGTTTTCACGCCAAACAGGTAGCAAGCCTTCATCCAGACACTAGGCTTCCAGATCCCAATACAGAGACTCTGCCAGACTCTGCTTCCACACTCTCTCACTCGGAGGTTTCTTTTATTCTCCGGTGATTGTGGCACCTGGTATTGCCTCAGGCCTGGCAACTGATGGGGAAGATATGGAAAATCCTGACATACACCTCCCCTAACAGCCATGAGGCCTGTCACTGCATCACAATATACACAATATCAAACCCACTAATATTTCATTTACATAACATTATGGGACGCATTAAATAATACTGGTGCACCAGTATGAATGCTTTAAAAGACAAGACTCGGTATACATTACAGGTACTGAGGTCTTCAGCTTGGAAACACCCCTATATATAGTAGATATATAGTATAATTGATGCACAATCCAGTTATGTAACTTTTTATCTTTATACTCACTTGCATTGCAATGCTGACCTTAGACAAACCAGCAGTAAAATGTATTGAGAGGACTCCTGTGCTCACACATATAATGAAGAGGAGTCCTCTCAATGCGAAGCAACACAAGTAGGCAGGGAAAATAGAAGTAGGCAGAGCCAGCAATACCACAGTGCAGAAAAAATACTGCCCCAGGAAAATCAAATGCCACAGTGCAGCATAAAATACTGCCCTATCACCATACTAAGTATAGTGATAAAGTTCAATGGCAGGTGCACAATTACATGATAGTCCTCGCATTAATTAACTTTGAGAGCATCCGATCTTTATGTACAGATGCCGCTGAGCTAAACTCGATGGTTAAGGCGTTAAGTAAAAAATGGCACAAAAAGATGAACTGACTCTTTCAATGTATTAGATTGGCTTTTGTCACAAGATAACACTGTGACATGTGTTATCAGAGTTATGAGTCAATTTTAGATCGACTACATCTGTACATAGCCAGCGGTTGTGAGGAGAGCTTGGCAGGCCCACTGGGCTTAAGCCCACCAAGGAACTTCCCTGTAGGGTTATGGGCAGTTCGCCCCTGAACCCAGAAACATAAATGTCCCAACTGCATTGATAAATATGCCCCAATATGTTATTCTTATGTTAGTGACAATTGGTGTATTCGGATCTCAGATTACATTAAGAGATAACTTACTTACTTACTATAGCTTTACATGATTATTTTTATTTTGACGTATATCTTCCATCAGGGTATATGTGATCATTTAGATATAATGGTCAAGTGCTGCCACACAAAAACGCTAGTAGTAAAAAAAAAGAAGAAGTAAAACACTTGTGTCCTTTGTTCCATATTTCCCATAGACTTTCAGCTAACACGTACATAAAGGCCTCGTTCACATTTTTGTGTTCTTTTTACACCCGTGAAAAAAAATCTGTCTGCGTTACATCCGTGTTTGGTCCATGCGTCCGTTTTTTGCACTCAGTTAGTCATCCGTGTTCCACTGACAATGCTCAGCTGAAAGTTAATTTCCAGGGCATCTCCTATTAATGGTCAGTGGAAAACGGACGCAACACAAATGCCACACAGATACCCATAGACTGTAATGGGTGTGTTTGATCTGCATCACGGACCATAAAAAATATTGATGTGTGAACAGACACATTCAAATCAACGCCTACTGGTGCTGGCTGTGGAAAATGAGGGCAGCACACGTCAGTGAAAAACTGAAATGTGAACGAGGCCAAAGACCGCATTAAAAACCTAGGTGTGACTCAACTCACCTTCAAAGTGGGTGGTTGCAGTTAAATAGGTAGATTTCTCTTAATTTCACCATAAGCTGGGATGTGTGCTATGGTAGCTTTACAATGTTCTTCTAGAAGGGCTCCAAATGGTCCCCCTAGTGGTAGAACTGAAGCTATCACATACTGTATGACCAGCATTTATCTTTGGTTTGCAAATCCAGAAACCTTTTAAGGAATGAAGCAGCTATTACTTGCTGTGTTGACAATATTGTTAAACACCAACAAAATGCAGAGCAATCCAATCACTGTGAATATTTGTGGTGATTAGTAGTCTGAATATGCTTAAAAAGAGGTATTGGATGGAGCAATGTTTCCATGCAGGCTCCCTCTGCCATTTTTGCCACATGATTTTTCAATGAGATTCAAGACAGACATTGCTAATTTTATAAAGACCAACAATGTTACATCACCAGTAATAACCAAAAAAATTGATTAACACATTAAAGGAGTAGTCCGGTTGTTTCAAGTTATCCCCTATCCATAGGAAAGGGGATAACTCGTAGGCTACTTTCACACTCGCGTTTTGGCTTTCCGTTTGTGAGATCCGTCATGGGCTCTCAGAAGCAGGTCAAAACAGATCAGTTTTGCCCTAATGCATTCTGAATGGAAAAGGATCCGCTCAGAAAGCATCAGTTTGCTTCTGTTCAGTCACTATTCCGCTCTGGAGGCGGACACCAAAACGCTGCCTGCAGCATTTTGCTGTCCGCCCGATGAAGCATACAGACGTGGACAAAATTGTTGGTACCCTTTGGTCAATGAAAGAAAAAGTCACAATGGTCACAGAAATAACTTTAATCTGACAAAAGTAATAATAAATTAAAATTCTATAAATGTTAACCAATGAAAGTCAGACATTGTTTTTCAACCATGCTTCAACAGAATTATGTAAAAAAATAAACTCATGAAACAGGCATGGACAAAAATGATGGTACCCCTAACTTAATATTTTGTTGCGCAACCTTTTGAGGCAATCACTGCAATCAAACGCTTCCTGTAACTGTCAATGAGACATCTGCACCTCTCAGCAGGTATTTTGGCCCACTCCTCATGAGCAAACTGCTCCAGTTGTGTCCGGTTTGAAGGGTGCCTTTTCCAGACTGCATGTTTCAGCTCCTTCCAAAGATGCTCAATAGGATTGAGGTCAGGGCTCATAGAAGGCCACTTTAGAATAGTCCAATTTTTTCCTCTTAGCCATTCTTGGGTGTTTTTAGCGGTGTGTTTTGGGTCATTGTCCTGTTGCAAGACCCATGACCTGCGACTGAGACCAAGCTTTCTGACACTGGCTAGTACATTTCTCTCTAGAATTCCTTGATAGTCTTGAGATTTCATTGTACCCTGCACAGATTCAAGACACCCTGTGCCAGACGCAGCAAAGCAGCCCCAGAACATAACAGAGCCTCCTCCATGTTTCACAGTAGGGACAGTGTTCTTTTCTTGATATGCTTCATTTTTTCGTCTGTGAACATACAGCTGATGTGCCTTGGCAAAAACTTCGATTTTTGTCTCATCTGTCCACAGGACATTCTCCCAGAAGCTTTGTGGCTTGTCAACATGTAGTTTGGCATATTCCAGTCTTGCTTTTTTATGATTCGTTTTCAACAATGGTGTCCTCCTTGGTCGTCTCCCATGTAGTCCACTTTGGCTCAAACAACGACGGATGGTGCGATCTGACACTGATGTTCCTTGAGCATGAAGTTCACCTTGAATCTCTTTAGAAGTCTTTCTAGGCTCTTTTGTTACCATTCGGATTATCCGTCTCTTAGATTTGTCATCAATTTTCCTCCTGCGGCCACGTCCAGGGAGGTTGGCTACAGTCCCATGGATCTTAAACTTATGAATAATATGTGCAACTGTACTCACAGGAACATCTAGTTGCTTGGAGATGGTCTTATAGCCTTTACCTTTAACATGCTTGTCTATAATTTTCTTTCTGATCTCTTGAGACAGCTCTTTCCTTTGCTTCCTCTGGTCCATGTCGAGTGTGGTACACACCATATCACCAAACAACACAGTGATTACCTGGAGCCATATATATAGGCCCAATGGCTGATTACAAGGTTGTAGACACCTGTGATGCTAATTAGTGGACACACCTTGAATTAACATGTCCCTTTGGTCACATTATGTTCTGTGTTTTCTAGGGGTACCATCATTTTTGTCCATGCCTGTTTCATGAGTTTATTTTTTTACATAATTCTGTTGAAGCATGGTTGAAAAACAATGTCTGACTTTCATTGGTTAACATTTATAGAATTTTAATTTATTATTACTTTTGTCAGATTAAAGTTATTTCTGTGACCATTGTGACTTTTTCTTTCATTGACCAAAGGGTACCAACAATTTTGTCCACGTCTGTAGCCAAACAGAGCCATCCTGACACACAATGTAAGTCAATTGGACAGATCAATTTTCTCTGACAATAGAAAACGGATTCGTCCCCAATTGACTTTAAATGGTGTTCATGATGGATCCGTCATGGCTATAGAAGACATAATACAAGCGGTTGTATTATTGTAACAGAAGCGTTTTTTTGCAGATCCATGACGGATCCGCAAAAAAAGCTAATGTGAAAGTAGCTTTAGACTGGTGGGGATCCAGAGACTGGCGTAAATTATACATGAAATCTGCCCCAGCTCATAACTGGCATATATTTCATGGACGGCTTGGCGCATCTTACTCAAGCACAGGTTAACACTTTGCTGGCATCTGGAATATATGTACAGAGGATGACGGCATTTTAAACATGGCACCCATTCAGGAGCTGAGCAGGAACCATAGCTGGCAGGTGTTTTATGGATAGTAATGATATGCTATGGTAAATTGCAACCACAGCAACTCAGTAGTCACTTAGAGGGAGATCGAATGCTCACCCCACCCCCGCAGAGTGGCCCAATAACAGAGTCGGGAGGTGGTGGCAGCACGAGGAGGCTACAGAGTGGCACAATGCTAGAGCATGGAGGTGGCGGCAGCATGAGGAGGCCATAGAGTGGCAAAATGAGAGTGTGGAGGTGGAAGCAGCATAAGGCGGCCACAGAGTGCCACAATGACAGTGTGGGGATGTGGCAGCATCAGGAGGCCACAGAGTTGCACAATGACAGTCTGGAGGCTGGCAGCAGAATGAGGAGACCGCAGTGTGGCCCAGTGACAGAGTGTGGAGGTAGCGGCAGCAACAGGATGTCACGCCCTGCCATGTGGGTGTTCTGAGGAGATCTGTCACCGTTGCTGCACGTGACTCAATCTGACAGTTTTGTTTTGTTGTGGGTTTATACTGAATCCTACCTCCTCCCAGGTGTTGCTTCTATAAGTAATTGGTGAGGCTATTTATTCCTCCCTCTCCCTATAGCCTTTGCGGGTTATAGTTCTGCACTTGTGTGAGCTCTGGAAGTTTGGTGGATCGTTTGCTCCAACACATCTCTAGATAAGTCCTTTTACCTTCTGTGTCTATTTTTACTTGGATGACGCTAGCTCCTTCGGTTGTTGAAGGAGCTGGGTGTCTCTTTCCCTCTTCCCTACAACTGAGGGTTTGGTTCAGTGTGTTATAGCCTTAGCTATGTGGGCATGTACTTATCTACCATCGAGATATCCACATGGGCATAGCAGCTTAGGGAAAGTGTTTTAGGGGTTGCTAGGAGGTCACCCCCTTAGCGTTTTGGGCCTAGTCAGTTGTTTTGTTTGCCTTGTTGTGTTCTGTTTCCTTCACTTATCTTACCTACCGTGACACAGGAGGCTACAGAGTGGCACAATGACAGAGTCTGGAGGTGGCGGCAGCATGAGGAGACCACAGAGTGGCAAGGTGACATAGTGTGGAGGTGGGTGGCAATACCAGTACCCGATGAAGATGGTGGGTGAAAGAAGGAACACTTGGCATCAGATGTGTGGCATCAGGCTGGTGGCAGCATTAGAATAGTAGCTGAGGCAGATAGCCAGGAGAAACCGGTCTCTCTTGTCAAAGTGTTGGTGTGGCACCATGGATGATCTAGTCTGATGCATCAGGAATTGGTGGGTGGAAATCCTGGCTGATCCATCTTGACAAAGGTCAGTCTCTCCACATTTTGGGTGGACATGCAAGTTCAACTTGGGGTAACCATGGACCCCGCCTCACTAAACACCCGCTCTGATGCCACACTACTGGCTGGGCAGGACAGCTTTTCCAGGGCAAACTCTGCTAGTTGCGGCCACAAATCCAGTTTGGCTTCCCAGTAGTCCAGCGGATCTTCAATATGGGGTGGCAGGGTGCTGTCCAAGTATGCCACCACCTGCTGGTTCAGGTTCTGCTCTATGTCTAGCTGCTAGTAAGTAGTTTCCTCACTATGCGGGTGAAGGAAGCCGCTTATCAGCGACTCTAGACTCAGGCCGCTGCTGATGGAGCTGGTACTGCTCCTGCCACCTCACCCATCTCCGCAGCAGCCATGGCAGTGGAAGGTGAGCGCAGAGGGCCCCCCCTCCCCCGATCAGACCGGCAGAAGGATGGACGATAGCGCAGATAGGCAGCGGCAAACTGATTACATAGGATATCTCTATAGTAGTTCAGTTTGTACTCCCTCTCAGGGGGTGTAAAAAGGCCCCCATTTTGGACCGGTAGGGTCCAACAAGGTGGAGAGCCAGAAGTCATCCCTCTGCCGAATGGTGACAATTCAGCTATCACTACCCAAGCAAGTGAGCATACAGCGGGCCATTTGCGCAAGTGACTCGGAGGGACTCCCTGCCTCCATCTCCACTGCATACTGCCACGGTGTGCCTGGGTCATCTGCCTTGTCTTCCTCATCTCCCTCTTGCGCTTCCGGCTGCTCCTGCTTCTCCTCCCATCACCTGTGTTAGAAAAAAAACACCCATTTCGCTACACATTGCTTGTGCTCCAATGTCCTCCTCCTCCAGTTCAGCCCCCATAGAGCTCATGTGGCCGTGGGATCTAGGCGCCAGCGTCTCCAGTCCCCTAACCAGCCATTTTTACCACTATCTGTTCCAGAACATAAAGCAGTGAAATGACGTTGTTTATCCCGTAGTCCTGGCGACTTACAAATAACGTGTCATCCTCAAAGGGCGTGACCAAACGGCAGGCGTCACACATAAGCTGCCACTGACTGACATCGAAGTTACACAGAGGAGTACTCCCGTCCGCTTGGATCATCAGGAAATCGTTTATGGCCTTTCTCTGTTCGTACAGTAGGTCCAACATATGGAGGTTGGAATTCCAATGGGTGGAAACATCGCATATCAGCTTATGTTGGAGGATGCCTTTCTGCCACTGCAGCTCAAGGAGGGTGTGCATCGTGGTGTATGCATGCAAAGTTTCCTGGCTATTTTTATGATGTCTTGGGTGGAAGACTTCAGGAACTGCTTGACAACCAGATTGAACATGTGTGCCATGCAGGTCGCATGGCTCAGCCCTCCTTGATGCAGCAACGATACAATGTTCTTCCCGTTGTCGGTCACCATTGTTCCGATTTTGAGTTGTCGCGGAGAAAGCCAGGATTCAATTTCTTGATGAAGGACAAGGAGCAATTGCTCCCGTGTGACTCCGTTCGCCCAGGCAAACGAGGTGCAGAAATGCGTGACACCTCTGTGCCCTGCATATGTGGTATGCTGGAGGGGCACTGTGAATTGTCCTTGCAGTGGAGGCTGAGGACACGGCAGAGGATGAGGCGGACGATTGTTGATGAACCAACGGCATGGCAACATGAAGGCGGAAGCGGCGTCACCTGGCCAAGCTGCTGGTGTGGCTGTGAAGGAACCACATTCACCCAGTGGGCCATAAAGGACATGTACTGTCCCTGACCGTAGTTACAGCTCCACACTGTCGGCGCTGCCATGCACTTTGGCAGACACCGACATGCTCGCTGAGCGGTAAATATATTTTACTTTTGCCACTAATACATGACAAAAAGGGCTGTAATTTTCACACTTCGCCACACAAAATGGCTAATAAGCTCTTTTCCCCCACTAATACAAGCCAAAAAATGCTTTAGAACATATAACTGCACTGCACAAGGGCAAATAAAAAGAAATATCTCCTTGCAATAAAACCTGTTAATGCCTGTATCAAACAGCACTTGCACCCTAATAAGAATGGTTTGCTGAAATTACAGAGCTATATATTGGCAATTTGTATCGCCAGTCAGTGCAGCAAGGTGTAATAGGATTGTTCCTATTACCCAGGCTGTCACCTCCCCGACTGAACCCTGTTCAACAGAAATGCAGTGGAATGATTCTTCCCTATCCTTTCCCTACACCTTGAATAATCTTTACCTGCACTTGTAAATCATTTTTTTTTTTTTTAGCATAATGACGATTTTTCTATCACTGTCCCTAGCGCCTGTAGACACATCTCTTCCTGCACTAAGTACGCTGGAGAATGGCAGAATCTAAGATGGCTGCCGTATTTATACGGCTGTGACATCACAGCGCTGTCTGGCTGCTGATTGGCTGCATGCATGTCAGTATGGGTGATCCCGCCTTCCTTTCTCCATGTCCTCATACGTGAAGCAGCCATTTTAGGAAAAATGCGATTGGTTACTACGAAGCGCGAGGAAATTCGCATACGGTGCAAATCAAATATTTCCTGAAATTTGTAACTAATTCCACTTCGTCCGCTTTGATTTGCTCATCGCTAGTTATAGTTTTTGGAAGGCAGGTAGTAAAAAATAAAAATGCAAAAATGAAAAGTTTTTACGGCACCAAGGAGTTAATAAGACTGGTGTAGGGAATGACAGACTTAGTAAATCTGCATATCCATGTTTATGTTTCACATGGAAACAATAGGGGGATACTGCCACCTAATGGATAAAAGCTGGACATTTTTAGCTACAAGCGAAGTGATACCTCTTAATAACCAACTATTTGAAAAAGCTTTAGAACAGTGGTATTTTCAACATGTTAGCTTTTCACTTATACCATGATTTACATAAATCTGAATAAAAGACTGACCAGTGTATATATACTACAGAGAACAAATCTTACACTGCAGTGAAAAACATTAAATAAAAAAGTTTGGCTGTTTTTTTCAATCTTTTTTGTCAGATGTTTCTATGGTATACTGAAGTACAATTCTAAGCATTTCATAATTTTTTCTTTACTTTTATTGACAAATAGGGAAGGCTGGGTATTCAGCCTGCAATTGTGGGAGGGGCATAAGGCCTACCAGTCACCATCACCTGTGCATTTCCGGTGCTATAGGGCGTTCCTGAACTGAATCTGCAAGCTGCTATGAGCCTCAAGGAGCCGCTTGGGTAAGTATCGCTACCTCACCGCACATGCAGCTTCTGGAAGACATAGACACGATAGTGTGACCAATCCCCAGACACCAGCCGCAGCGCTGACGGCAAGTGCCCCCAACCTGCTGTCTCCGGGGGCCACATACACACAAGTGCGACCTCCTCTGTCACACATAGGAGACCTACTGCAGAGCCCGCAATTTCACCAACAAGCACGTAGTTTTTACCCATCCGGTACCAGCAGACGTCTGGCCCCCTCTCTGCAGTTACCGACCGCTTCTGAGAAGAATGGCGACGATGGAACCAGCCAGGGGACAGAACCGTGCATGCTCGTAACCGAGCGGCCACTTCATTCAGCCAGAGGTCATCAGCGCACGTGTGAGCTCTAGACTATACCGCGATAACAGACGGCTCATAGGAGACTGTGTACACAGCCTGCAGTAACGGGCGGCTCATAGGAGACTGTGTACACAGCCTGCGGTAACAGGCGGCTCATAGGACACTGTGTACACAGCCTGCGGTAACGGGCAGCTACTATGACGTTATATATCCTTACCACAGCAGTATATATATCCTTACCATAGCAGTATTTATATCCTTACCCAGGAGGCCGGTTCCCGGGCCATTGAGAGTTTTTCCACGCGGGCACTCCTTCACGTTGTTACACTTCATTTAAGGAGCGGGAGCAGCGCGCCCACCCCGCCTTTCATCATGGAGCTCCATCCGATGTGCGCAGCTTCCATTCCACCGACAGTCACTACCCATACACAGAAGTAGAGAATTGCGGCACACAGTTTCTTTTGTCTGCAATTAGTTATTTATTTATATTACATCATAAAAAGTTCATGAACCAGTTCCTTTTACAAGGGTTTTACAGTAATCACATATATGAGAAATAGCGACCGGACATTTTGGCCAGTGACGGCCTTCCTCAGCGGTCTATTATCATAGTGCGTCTGTTGTTCTGGGTTAGCGCTGGATCAACACGCTGGTGATCCAGTGCTAACCCAGAACAACAGAACACACTATGATAATAGACCGCTGAGGAAGGCCGTCACTGGCCAAAACGACCGCTATTTCTCATATATGTGATTACTGTAAAACCCTTGTAAAAGGAACTGGATCATGAACTTTATATAATGTAATATAAATAAATAATTGCAGACAAAAGAAACTGTGTGCCCCAATTCTCTTCTACTTCACTACGACTTACAAGTCCTTGCGGGCACCAGCAGCAACAGTGTGCGGTGCTTCACCTATACAAAACTACCCATACACAGTCATCCCGGTTACCTGGGGCAACAGTTGCGGGCCTGCCTACCCTTCCCAGATAGGCTTCAACCCCAGCCAATTTACTTCCTCACCACCACTACTATTCAGACTCACGGTCTTGCCCGATGCCCTCCCTAGTTCACGCACCTGCCTAAGCGCTCCAGCACTACTCTTCCGGCGGACGCTCATGTTCACCCCGGTCGTCCTCCACAGACCCGGTCCCACGCATGTTTAAAAAAAAAACTAACAAAAACTAAATTTATATATATCACTTGGCTCCCATTTTTTCTCGCCTGCTACGCCATTCCAGGCCACGTCCTTCGAGTTTAGGGTCCATGCCCAGCCACGTTTGTCAGGCTCATGTTCCTTCTATTACATGTCTTCCGCCTGCTCCATCATCCATGCTCACTTCCAGGCGGTTACGTTCCTGGCTCACGTTTGTTAAATTTAAATGTCTAGCTGGTCCAGGATTACGTTTGTTAAGTTAACCACTACAGGACCGCCGCACACAGAATTGCGTCTTTGCGGCGGCCCTGTTATTCCTCCTGGACGCGCCGGGGCGTCATCTCGCGAGACTTCCTGTGAACGTGCGCACACAGGCGCGCGCATTCACAGGAACTGCAGGTAAACTAGCTGATCTACAGCCTGCCAGCGGCGATTTTGGAAAGAAGACACCCCAAGGTATTTGCTGAGGGGCATATTGAGTCCATGAAAGATTTAACTTTTTGTCACAAGTTAGCGGAAAGGGAGACTTTGTGATAAAAAATAAATAAAATCCATTTCTGCTAACTTGTGCGAAAAAAAATAAAACTTCTATGAACTCGCCATGCCCCTCACGGAATACCTTGGGGTGTCTTCTTTCCAAAATGGGGTCACTTGTGGGGTATTTATACTGTCCTGTCATTTTAGGGGACCTAAAGCGTGAGAAAAGTCTGGAATCCAAATGTCTAAAAATGCCCTCCTAAAAGGAATTTGGGCTCCTTTGCGCACCTAGGCTGCAAAAAAGTGTCACACATGTGGTATCGCCGTACTTAGGAAAAGTTGGGCAATGTGTTTTGGGGTGTCTTTTTACATATACCCATGCTGGGTGAGAGAAATATCTCTCTATAATGACAACTTTGTATACAAAAATGGGAAAAGTTGTCTTTTAGAGAGATATTTCTCTCACCCAGCATGGGTATATGTTAAAAGACACTTCAAAACACATTGCCCTCCTTCTTCTGAGTACGGCGATACCACATGTGTGACACTTTTCTGCAGCCTAGGTGAGCAAAGGGGCCCAAGAGGACCTTTAGGATTTCACAGGGCATTTTTAACACATTTGGATTTCAAACTACTTCTCACGCATTAGGGCCCCTAAAATGCCAGGGCAGTATAACTACCCCACAAGTGGCCCCATTTTGGAAATACACCCCAAGGTATTTCGTGAGGGGCATAGTGAGTTCATGGAAGTTTTTATTTTTTGTCACAAGTTAGTGGAATATGAGACTTTGTAAGAAAAAATAAAAAAATTAAAAATCATCATTTTCCGCTAACTTGTGCCAAAAAAAATAAAAAATTCTAGGAACTCGCCATGCCCCTTACGGAATACCTTTGGGTGTCTTCTTTCCAAAATGGGGTCACTTGTGGGGTATTTATACTGCCCTGGCATTTTAGGGGCCCTAATGCGTGAGAAGTAGTTTGAAATCTAAATGTGTTAAAAATGCCCTGTGAAATCCTAAAGGTACTCTTTAGAATTTGGGCCCCTTTGCCCACCTAGGCTGCAGAAAAATGTCACACATGTGGTATCGCTGTACTCAGGAGAAGTAGGGCTATTTGTTTTGGGGTGTCTTTTTACATATAACCATGCTGGCTGAGATAAATATCACAACTATGACAACTTTGTATAACAAAATGGGAAAAGGTGACTTTTAGAGAGATATTTCTCTCACCCAGCATGGGTATATGTAAAAAGACACCCCAAAACACATTCCCCAACTTCTCCTGAGTACGGCGATAACACATGTGTGACACTTTTTTGCAGCCTAGGTTTAACTACCCCACAAGTGACCCCATTTTGGAAAGAAGACACCCCAAGGTATTTCGTGATGGGCATAGTGAGTTCATGGAAGTTTTCATTTTTTGTCACAAGTTAGTGGAATATGAGACTTTGTAAGAAAAAGAAAAAAAAAACATAATTTTCCACTAACTTGTGACAAAAAATAAAAAGTTCTATAAACTCACTATGCCCATCAGTGAATACCTTAGGGTGTCTACTTTCCGAAATAGGGTCATTTGTGGGGGTTTTCTACTGTCTGGGCATTGTAGAACCTCAGGAAACATGACAGGTGCTCAGAAAGTCAGAGCTGCTTCAAAATGTGGAAATTCACATTTTTGTACCATAGTTTGTAAACGCTATAACTTTTACCCAAACCAATAAATATACACTTATTGCATTTTTTTTTATCAAAGACATGTAGAACAATAAATTTAGAGAAAAATTTATATAGAAATGTAATTTTAAAAATTAAAATGTACAACTGAAAGTGAAAAATGTCATTTTTTGGCAAAAATTTCGGTAAATTTCGATTAATAACAAAAAAAGTAAAAATGTCAGCAGCAATGAAATACCACCAAATGAAAGCTCTATTAGTGAGAAGAAAAGGAGGTAAAATTCATTTGGGTGGTAAGTTGTATGACCGAGCAATAAACCGTGAAAATAGTGTAGTGCAGAATTGTAAAAAGTGGTCTGGTCATTAAGGGTGTTTAAGCTAGGGGAGCTGAGGTGGTTAATATCTAGCCGGTCATGTTTTCCAGGCTTACGTTTGTTAAGTTAATGTCTAGCCAGTCACCTCTACAGGCTTACGTTTGTTAAAGTCAATGTCTAGCCGGTTACGTTTTCCAGGCTTACGTTTGTTAAATTTATATCCAGCCGGTTACGTTCCACGCCCTTTTTGTTAAGGTAACTCATAGCCGGCGATGTCACTTAGGTTCAGTTTATTGATCCAATCACCTCCCAGTAAGGTAGGTCGCTGGGCACCTTTCTAGACATTGCTCCTGCTCATGACATTGTGTTTTCTCTTATTATGTACTTTTCAGGCTACTTTATCATTACTGTACCTGTCGTCTGGCACGTCCAGACCACATTCGTAATTTTTCAGGCTTACGGTCATTTTCCATACATCATCCGTGCTTTTTCAGGTTTAGGCAATCCGTTTCCAGGTTAAAAAAAAAACAACAACAAACAAACAGGTTTGTACTACCTGTTCATACACCGTGCTTTCTCGCTGGCGTGTCTTGCCAAATTCACCATTTTTCCACGCCGCCTGCTCGCTGTCTTAAGCTTTCAGAATCACGTTTTTCTATTCTTCTTTTCACGTTTCGGTGCTTCAACATTTTCGGGTACTTTTACCAATCGCTTGGCTTCATTCCACAGTGTAATCATGTCACACCTATCAGACATCGAAGACGCACTATCAGTCCCAGAAACAGCAGTTTCACAACACGCAAGCAGCACATCTTTAAGGAGCTGGACCATCCCTAAATTGATTGCCGAATTGAATAGAAGAGGGTGTCGCTATCCAGCACCCGCCCAGAAGGCCGAATTATACAGGCTTCTGGTTACAGACTCAACCACTCCAGCGGTTGAGCAAGTTCCTATGTCAACAATACAACTTTCTCTGGTGCAGTTGCATTCCGCTATTAACAACATCTTCAGCTCGGTCACCAAGATACAAAATAGACTGCTTGCATAGGAAGCCAGGGCCCCCGCTTCCAGCTGTCCAGCCACACCCATTCCAGGTCCCTCAGCTTCCCGCTCACTGTCCCCAGGTGGGTTCTCCAATGCGCCCGACATAGCCCCGTCACATTTTGTCCCTGACAATATTAAAAGGGACATCTTAGCAGGCAAGGATGTAAACCTTCCATCCATCCTCATCGCCACCCATGACTCGGTAGACAGCAGGACCATCGCCTGCGGCGACGTTTCCATAGTGCTCAAGTCCAAAGAGTTTCCGTCTCAATAAGAAACTTCCATTCCAGAGTTCGTACTCGCGTTCAGTCTTTTCAGAGACATCATACATTTTTTTTTTATGTAAGATATATTTTTATCAAGTTTATATGTATTCATTATTGATTTATATATGTAAAGAGCCTTTAATTAACAATTATTATTGTCCTCCTATTATTTAAAAAATAAATAATATAACAAAAGGAAGCTGGACCATGCTGCAAGTTCTTGGTCATCAGTGTCTACAAGCCCTGAGCCGGACCCAGATAAATAGTGGTTATACAAGTCTTTGTCTAATGTACAGTAGTGGCCACCATCGTCTCCCCGACACCAGGGCCAGCCAGGGGAGGCTGAGTAGTATCCACTTACAGTACTGTATTCCTCGTGACTTCCCCCTGTAAGGCTGTGCGGTGACACCTCAGGAACTTCTGCTGCTCTCCCACTTTTTGCTATAGGAATTACTGTATAGGAGAGCTTCGACATAATATCGCAATCATAACTACTGCTCTGCACACAGCCAAATCGGCAGAGTGAGACGTGGAGCCGGACACTGCGGTGCACTATGTGCCGGTAGTATACAAGTCTTTGTCTGATGTTAAGAATCACTATAAGAATTGCTATAAGAATCACTATAGCACTCAGTATAGCAACGGGATGAAGTGGCTCCATCACCAATACTGACTGCAGTTTCATTGCCATCTGGTGTTCATAAACCAAAATTGCACCCTGATTTTTCTCAATAGTCTATTTACACGCTTCAGGTTTGCAAAGGAATTGGATATCGCTCTGCGCTCACGCGATTCTGAAGGGAGCGGTAGCGATGCTACGTCTGTATGTTTAGCGCAGCCAGGTAGACGGGAAGAATTGGATGCTTATTTATACAGGTCATGGATCTGGGGCACAATTACGGTGGGCATTCTTTTTACGATTACCATCGTTCCTTCTCCGCAAAAGATGCCGCCGCTCTAGCACAGATTCAACACGTCACCTATTGGGCCATCATGGACATGGAGCTGTTTTGCAGACATGTTGCAGGGCTCAAGGCCCCAGCATGCGCCACCTGTCAGTCCATACTTTATTCTAGGGTTGTTGCGGGTATCGAAATTTCGATACCCAATCGATACTTTTGTCCCGGTATCGATACGATACCGGGATTTCCGTTTCTTCGATACTGGGCTGCGCTTCTGCGCAGTCTAGTATCTCTGAACATGAGCGCGCTGCTATTGGCGCGCTCATGTTCTCTCTCAGCAGCACGGGGAGAAGGAAGCTGTCCTCCCTCCCCCCTGTGCTGCTGCCGCTGCCACCAATGAGAAGAGAGGGGCGGAGGAGGCGCGGCAATGAGAAGAGAGGGGCGGAGGAGGCGCGGCAATGAGAAGAGAGGGGCGGAGGAGGGGCGGCAATGAGAAGAGAGGGGCGGAGGAGGGGCGGGCGCACTGCGCCCCCAATGATAGGATTATTTCCACACAGAGCGGCGCCCAGCGATGTCTCAGCACTCACCATTAGTCCTGGGCGCCGCTCCGTTCGCCCGCAGTGCCCCATTACTGTCTCCTCTCCTGCTCCACATGCTGCTGATTACTATCGGAGCGATGGGAGGAGACATCAGCTTCACTAGTGGGCGTTCCTTCTCCCTGCGCTGCGATTGGACAGCGCTACAGCCAGGAAGAAGGAACACCCACTAGTGAAGCTGATGTCTCCTCCCATCGCTCCGATAGTAATCAGCAGCATGTGGAGCAGGAGAGGAGACAGTAATGGAGCACTGCAGGCGAACGGAGCGGCGCCCAGGACTAATGGTGAGTGCTGAGACATCGCTGGGCGCCGCTCTGTGTGGCCTGATAGTGAAAGTCTGGACTCATATACAGTAGTCAGTCTTTAACACATACAGGAGGCGGGTGCCGGCAGCAGAATCGCATTGCCGGCACCCTGCCCCTGACAGGGAGCTGCGATCAGCGGCAGTTAACTGCCGCTGATCTGCCAGTACCCGCCTCCTGTATAAAGGGGTAATTATCATTGGTGGTGCAGTGTGCCCCCCCCCCCTATCCCATTAAAATCATTGGTGGCACAGTGCGCCGGCCCCTCTCAACCCCCCAGTATTAAAATCATTGGTGGCAGTGGCCACAGGGACCTCTCCCCCCCCCCCTCATTGGTGGTGCAGTGGCAGCTTCTGATCAGCTGTGTAAGCCTGGGGCTCCGATCGGTTACCATGGCAGCCAGGACGCTACAGAAGCCCTGGTTGCCATGGTAACATCCCTGATGCTGTGTGCACAAAGCACAGAGCAGCAGGGACAGTGTGGAGTCCTATTCACCCTGATAGAGATCTATCAGGCTGAATAGGAAAAGGGATGAAAGATCCCAGGTTCTAGCCCCTAAGGGGGGAAATAGTTATTAAATAAAAAGTGTAAAAAAAAACCCCACTAAAATATGAAGTATAAATCACCCCCTTTTCCCAATTTCACATATAAAATATATAAATAATAAACATATTACATCGCCACGTCAGAAAAGTCCAAACTATTAAAATATATTAAAAAAATCTAGGTGGTGAATGCCGGAACAGAAAAAATAAAATAAAAACTGCGCGATTCGCCATTTTTAAAAATGAGGAATGCACGTGGCTTTTTTTTTTTTTTTTTTCCGCGTGGTATCGAATGGTATCGAGTATCGCAATACTTTTTCATGGTATCGAAACCGAATCAAAAATTTGGTATCGCAACAACTCTACTTTATTCATCTGAATGGTGTCCCAACCTGGGTTCCGCCCCTCAGGAAAGGTATTTTTCTGGTCCTCCCGGGCACCTAAATCCATCCTAACGGTAGACAAATTAGGCAGACCCATAGTCTTTCTTGGCAAAACTCAGGTTTGCAACAATTATCCTCTAACCACTCATCCTCTAACCACCTGTCCTCAAAGAATAAATGACTAGTCGGGGTCAATGTGGACCTGTTAACATCCCTCTTACAAGACCATCACGATCTCAATTTCGTACAATTCCTAGCATCTGGGTTCAGGAAGGGTTTTCATACAGGGTTAATACCGGAATTAAATGGATCTGTTTTGATTTTGCACATCAGGAGGCATCCTTTCCATTAGGATGCGGTTGTGTGAAATCGAGACGGAAAACGGATCCGTCACTAAATAAAAATTGATCTGTCACCATTGACTTACATTTTGTTTTCAGTGCCAGATCTGTTTTCTTGTGTTTTTATGACTGGACACAAAACCACAGCTTACAGCAGTTTTGCGTCCGGTCACAAAACGGAATGCTGACAGAACGGAAGACATCCTGAACGGATCTGTCAGGAACCGGCGGGTGTGAACCCACCGTGCCACGTGTCCTACCTCCTCTAAGGGCATTGTCTAAGTGAACCCCTCGATCTCCACAGTACCCCTGATGGTGGGGATAGACTTTCCCGAGGGGAACACCAGGTTGAGGAGGATTGGCAGACCAGGAGGTACCTGAGCAAGATACCAGACGCACAGGCGTTGTCAGCAGGAGCAACAGTGCAGGACCGATGAGGCAGAGGCAAAGTCAAAGTCAGACAGGCAATAGGTCAGGGCAGGTGGCACAGGTAAAAGGTCAGGCAATCCGGCTCGGCAACAGGAGAGTCAAGTGAAGCAGGCAGGGATCAAACAGGTAGCAGAGTCCAGGAATATAAGTACGAGTCAGGAACACAAGCAGTTATCAATAACCTAAGCAGGACACAAGGACCTTAACACTGAGGCATCTGGGAAGGGGGCTGAGCCACTTATATATGTGCAGGAGGGCTAGGATTGGTTGGCACATGATCCAACCCATAAAACACAGGAAGTGACGCGCGCCGCCCCTTAAAGAAACTTTGCAGGAAACAAGCAGCAAGCATGCTGTGGCAGGGCTGAAAGGAAACATTGGCAGTAGATCATCGTTGAACACGGCGCCCGAGACCGCGGCGGTAAGCAGGGGAACAGCGGCGCACAGCAGCCGCTGTTACAGGATCTCTTTCCATTCAGAATGCATGAGGACGAAACGGAAAGGTTTTTTTTCCGGTAATGAGATCCTATGCAGGATCTCAATACTGGAAAACAGCAACACAAGTTTGAAAGTGGCCTAAGAGTGGTACATGAGATATGCCACACAAAAGGAGAGAATCCCTTTAAAAGTGAGAAAAAGGTGCACAACCCAGACAAGAAATGCAAAGAGTGAGCCCAAAGTTGGGGTGTCATTTGACATACAATATATTGATAAGAAACTATATATTTTTTTTTTACTTCACCTTGAAATATTGTTGAATTGCATCATATCTTTCACTCCACATTCATGTTTCCACTGACACGTGTAATGCATCCACATTGTGCTAACAGTTTATCAGAGATCCCAGAGCAGGACATTGCGGGTAATGTTTCTATATCAAACTATGGCAGTGCCTAATGTAAAAAATGGACGTCTCCTCCAGTGCACTATAGTACTCTCTCCACACCCTGAGCCAACAGAGGCTACAGTGATATGTTCCTGCAGCCACAGGACAAACCAGCAAAATATTAAATGCAGCTTTGGCTGTGAATGGAGTTAAGATGTGCATATATAGCAGAGTTCAAATACATTTCCAGTTCTTTGAAGAAAGAGGCTGTAAGGTATGGGTTTGGCTGACCAACAAAGCTTTGAGCCAAAATGTTTAAAACATTCTGAAAGGGGCTTCCTTTGAGTGTTTGAAGACTAAGGCTACAGAACTCTGGAATACTAATGGGGGCACCCTTTTATTTATGGGGACTTTATGTTTTAAGAATACATCTAATCTTGTGCTCAATGACACGACTAGCGTGGGGGAAACCCTGTCTGCACAATGCACAGGTGTCCTACACATTAGGCAGTGAGGGGGAGGGGCATATGCATGGAACTGATATCCACGACCATGTCTACATGCCGCGATGCTCAGGTCAGTGGACATGTAATTGGATAGTCCTCTTATTTCTCATAAATAAGTCACGGATTTATCACAATGTGCAAATAGTTACATTACATATTTAGCTCTGCTAAAGCTGTAAATCAAGATAAGTACAAGATACATAGACAAGTATTGACAGAGTTACTCAGCACTACATCCAGATGACATTGAAGGGTGGGGCAGGTTCTCTCCTCACAGCAGACTGGCATCCACAACAGCATGGCATTTCTAATACCCGATCAGTAAACAGAGTGCACATTATGGGTGGTTACCAGACTTGTGTCATTTATTGTCTCCATGAAAATGTGATGTACGCTACAGGCAGCAAGTTATAGAGCAGGAGAAGCTGGGCAGATTGATATGTAGTTTTATAGGAAGTGATTCCATGAGCGTCTAGGTCTCTTCCTAGGCCAGTGACGTCACTACCCAGGTCATGTAGCCTAGGTGCAGCTCAGTCCCATTCAAATGAATGGGAAGAAGCATAGAATACAATGTACGCCACTCGCGTTTGGTGCAGATCCGTCATGGATCTGCACAGACAGATCCGTTCAGATAATACAACCGCTTGCATCTGTTCAGAACATCTTTAACATAGCCAAGACGGATCAGTCTTGAACACCATTGAAAGTCAATGGAGGACGGATCCATTTTCTATTGTTCCAGATTGTGTCATAGAAAACGGATCTGTCCCCATTGACTTACACTGTGTGTCAGAACAGATCTGTTTGGCTCAATTTCGTCATATGGACAACAAAATGCTGCAGGTGTTTTGGTGTACGCCTCCAAAGCGGAATAGAGGCAAACTAAGGCATTCTGAGCGGATCCTTTTCCATTCAGAATGCATTAGGGCAACACTAATCCGTTTTGGACCGCTTGTGAGAGCCCTGAACGGATCTCACAAATGGAAAAGCCAAAACGCCAGTATGAAAGTAGCCTAAGCTGTTAAGAGCTGCAGCGCTTCCTGGACCTCTGATGAGTGCAGCAGCTTCTTCAAACAGCTGATCAGCAGAGGAGCCGGTAGTCAGACCCCCGATGATCTGATATTGATAGGTCATCAATATCTAATTTCCAGATAACCCCTTTAATTGGAAGGGAGGAACTGTGAAGAACATCAGTTTTCCAGAATATTAGTCGGCAACCCTGAGGAAGGCCTTTCAGTACACTTTAGGTACAAATAGAGAAACCTTGCTTACTCCCAAACAACAAGACAGAAATGAAAAAAGCACAAACCAGACTTATTTCCATATATGATACTGCAAAAAAAGAGTACTGGCCAATCCTTAGAATGGACCCTGAAGTGACTAATAACATCATGCCCTATCCAAGCATTACGTATTGTAAAGGCAGAAGTCTGAGGGATAGGCTGGTGCGTAGCCACTACGGGCCAGATTTATCATTACTCTGACAGCTCACTCCACTTTCACATATGGCTGAAGTCAGTTTTAGCCAAGTCAGATTTATGATTGGCCCTATAAGACTGTAATAAATGTGGTTTGACGGTAGCAGTTTATGTCAGTAAGCGGCTTTACAAAAGTCACACGTCTTTACGGAAAAGTCGCATGTTCTATTAAAAAGTCTCATAAGATAAGCATGGTCCTCACTGGAGTGAAATTGCGCATTTTTGGGGGACTTTTTTGCAACTTTTTAAATAGTCCCAATAGTAAATCTGTCTAGAGATTCATTTACATAAGAAAACACGCCCACTTTCAGAAAACTGGCGAGCAAATTTGTGTGGAGTTTTAGCGTTCGCGAATTTGTTTGCGACTTTTTCACTCCATTATTGTGACTTGAGCTGATGATAAATCTGGCCCCATGTTTTTTTTAGCACCTCCAGGCACTTGGCTGGACCGCAGACCTACGGATGTGTTCAGGTGTGGAGCATGCAAGGTGTGCTCCTCCATTTCTGTATGTAAGACAGTTACATGCTCGGCAACTGGATCTTTACCATACGAGATTTTATTAATTGTAGAACAAAAGGGGTGATCTATATCTGTCAATATCTCTGCCCTAGACACTATATAGGGAAGACTTTTAGGGAACTTAGGAAAAGAATTTGTGAACATCTAAACGATGTAGTGAAGAAGAACGCCACACCAGTCGCTGATCATGTAAACAAGTTCCATGAAGGGAACGTCAAGGCTCTAAAATTCTTCCAAAGGGAGGCAGAATGGATTTATAGATGTAAATCACAAGCACCTTCAGGCCTGAATGAGAGACTATCTTTTTCATGTTTTATTAAGTAGTATAAGACAATGTAATGTACCCATCTCGCTGTCAGAAAGAAATTTTTATGACGACGGGATGAGATTGTTCTTTGATGGATGACACTGATCTAGATAGCATTGAAAAATGATGTGGATACAGTTGTAATTATCTGACACAAAGATCTCCTTAGAGAGAGAAACAACCCCCTCTAACTTCTGTTGATATATTTTCTGACAGTTCAAAAAGTGGTCATGAGTGTGAGAAGCACTCGAATAAACACAAGGTGACGTCATCAGGGTCACTGCTGTGACATAATGTTGAGTCTGGAACTTTACCTAAAGGTGCCAGAATCCATTATTGTCCCTGTCTATTTCAGGGACTAAAAAACTATAACATTACATTGCCACCGCCCCCTCCCATATAAGAGGCTTAGATGTCGCACAGCTTCCGGGAGTGCCAGCATCCTTAACTACCTATAGAAACCGCTGGAGGCTGGTATATGAGCAATCCGTGGAACCGGAAGTGACGACTGCATTCCACCGTACCGGAAGTGAGGCTGTGGCGTGCGTTCCACGGGCCGGAAGGGCCTGTGGAGCGCGCATTTTTAAAGAGCAAATTTCCCCTTCCATGCCACTGCCACATAGAGTCCCTGGGAGGAGGCAGTCATGACAGGAGCTGGGAGTGACCAGTAAGTTTACCTAAATGTCCCTGCGTGTGGAAGCGAGCATTATGCCCTCTGAGTGAAGGGCTTCTCTGTATTTTTGCATTTGGGACCTATCTGTATTGTATCTTTTGGATTACAGGTAGCATCTCCGTTATCAAAATAGGAGCTAGCGAGGTCTCCAGTTTGCATCTTATAAGGTCTGTCCCATTATTATTATTTGCGAAGTCCACAATATCCTTTCAGGACGACAAATGGTGTAATGTAACATATGGCGAATGTATCGATCTATTTATCTATGTAGACACTGTAATAAGTGCTATTGTTTGTATCATTGGAACCGAGACCCCCTGAGGAGCCCTTGAGTGGGCGAAACACGCTGGAGTACTTTATTGTTACCTGACTTTTAGGCAACGAGCATCTTTGTCGCGGCAGTATCATTTTCTACTATATGTTAATTGTTCACATTACTATCACTGTTATAGGGAAAGTAGGGAAGGCACGAGGACAGGGAAACCCCACCATCAGGGGTGGTCCCTGGTCAAAGGCTAGAGGAGGACTGTGCTAGGGAAAGACTCCCCTTATATAAGGATACTAGCCAACGACCTTCCATCCTATTAATTGTATATTGTGTATTGTTTGTATGTCACAAATGTGGTGGATGCTATATGCGTAGGAATAAGTAGCCGGCCTGAGGTCTGCACTTTTGTATGGTATCAGCCACCAATATGGGGCATATATTTTAAAGATAAATAATAAAAGATATATTTTAAGAGTCCTCGTTTGATTAGAGAGAGAATATATTAAATGAGAGGACCTAATACTATCTCAAAACATTACAAAAATGTGTTAATATGTGCAAATAGTTACATTACATACAGGGAGTGCAGAATTATTAGGCAAGTTGTATTTTTGAGGATTAATTTTATTATTGAACAACAACCATGTTCTCAATGAACCCAAAAAACTCATTAATATCAAAGCTGAATATTTTTGGAAGTAGTTTTCAGTTTGTTTTTAGTTTTAGCTATTTTAGGGGGATATCTGTGTGTGCAGGTGACTATTACTGTGCATAATTATTAGGCAACTTAACAAAAAACAAATATATACCCATTTCAATTATTTATTTTTACCAGTGAAACCAATATAACATCTCAACATTCAGAAATATACATTTCTGACATTCAAAAACAAAACAAAAACAAATCAGTGACCAATATAGCCACCTTTCTTTGCAAGGACACTCAAAAGCCTGCCATCCATGGATTCTGTCAGTGTTTTGATCTGTTCACCATCAACATTGCGTGCAGCAGCAACCACAGCCTCCCAGACACTGTTCAGAGAGGTGTACTGTTTTCCCTCCTTGTAAATCTCACATTTGATGATGGACCACAGGTTCTCAATGGGGTTCAGATCAGGTGAACAAGGAGGCCATGTCATTAGATTTTCTTCTTTTATACCCTTTCTTGCCAGCCACGCTGTGGAGTACATGGACGCGTGTGATGGAGCATTGTCCTGCATGAAAATCATGTTTTTCTTGAAGGATGCAGACTTCTTCCTGTACCACTGCTTGAAGAAGGTGTCTTCCAGAAACTGGCAGTAGGACTGGGAGTTGAGCTTGACTCCATCCTCAACCCGAAAAGGCCCCACAAGCTCATCTTTGATGATACCAGCCCAAACCAGTACTCCACCTCCACCTTGCTGGCGTCTGAGTCGGACTGGAGCTCTCTGCCCTTTACCAATCCAGCCACGGGCCCATCCATCTGGCCCATCAAGACTCACTCTCATTTCATCAGTCCATAAAACCTTAGAAACATCAGTCTTGAGATATTTCTTGGCCCAGTCTTGACGTTTCAGCTTGTGTGTCTTGTTCAGTGGTGGTCGTCTTTCAGCCTTTCTTACCTTGGCCATGTCTCTGAGTATTGCACACCTTGTGCTTTTGGGCACTCCAGTGATGTTGCTCTGAAATATGGCCAAACTGGTGGCAAGTTGCATCTTGGCAGCTGCACGCTTGACTTTTCTCAGTTCATGGGCAGTTATTTTGCGCCTTGGTTTTTCCACACGCTTCTTGCGACCCTGTTGACTATTTTGAATAAAACGCTTGATTGTTCGATGATCACGCTTCAGAAGCTTTGCAATTTTAAGAGTGCTGCATCCCTCTGCAAGATATATCACTATTTTTGACTTTTCTGAGCCTGTCAAGTCCTTCTTTTGACCCATTTTGCCAAAGGAAAGGAAGTTGCCTAATAATTATGCACACCTGATATAGGGTGTTGATGTCATTAGACCACACCCCTTCTCATTACAGAGATGCACATCACCTAATATGCTTAATTGGTAGTAGGCTTTCGAGCCTATACAGCTTGGAGTAAGACAACATGCATAAAGAGGATGATGTGGTCAAAATACTCATTTGCCTAATAATTCTGCACTCCCTGTATTTAGCTCTGCTAAAGCTGTAAATCAAGATAAGTACAAGATACATAGACAAGTATTGACAGAGTTACTCAGCACTACATCCAGATGACATTGAAGGTTGGGGCAGGTTCTCTCCTCACAGCAGACTGGCATCCACAACAGCATGGCATTTCTAATACCCGATCAGTAAACAGAGTGCACATTATGGGTGGTTACCAGACTTGTGTCATTCATTGTCTCCATTAAAATGTGATGTACGCTACAGGCAGCAAGTTATAGAGCAGGAGAAGCTGGGCAGATTGATATGTAGTTTTATGGGAAGTGATTCCATGAGCGTCTAGGTCTCTTCCTAGGCCAGTGACATCACTACTCAGGTCATGTAGCCTAGGTGCAGCTCAGTCCCATTCAAATGAATAGGAAGAAGCATAGAATACAATGTACGCCACTCGCGTTTGGTGCAGATCCGTCATGGATCTGCACAGACAGATCCGTTCAGATAATACAACCGCATGCATCCGTTCAGAACGGATCCATTTGTATTATCTTGAACATAGCGAAGATGGATCCATCTTGAACACCATTGAAAGTCAATGGAGGACGGATCCATTTTCTATTGTGCCAGATTGTATCATAGAAAACGGATCCGTCCCCATTGACTTACATTGTGTCAGAACAGATCCGTTTGGCTCAGTTTCGTCAGATGGACAACAAAACGCTGCAGGTGTTTTGGTGTCCACCTCCAAAGCAGAATGGAGGCAAACTGAGGCATTCTGAGCAGATCCTTTTCCATTCAGAATGCATTAGGGCAACACTAATCCGTTTTGGACCACTTGTGAGAGCCCTGAACGGATCTCACAAATGGAAAAGCCGAAGCTGTTAAGAGCCGCAGCGCTTACTGGACCTCTGATGAGTGCAGCAGCTTCTTCAAAAAGCTGATCCGCAGAGGAGCCGGTAGTCAGACCCCCGATGATCTGATATTGATATTATCTAATTCCCAGATAACCCCTTTAATTGGAAGGGAGGAACTGTGAAGAACATCAGTTTTAGAAGAGACTACACAGTCAAGTCACATTATTATGACCACTAGATAATATCCATGTGCAGCATGGACAGCAGGTAGACTGGCTGGGAGTGACTCAACAAGGTCCTGGTCGGTTGTCACAGGGATCTGAAGCCATGCTGACTGCAGAGCATCCCACAGTTGCTGGAGGGGGCAATGGGGGGAGGATCACTAGAGTGAACATGACGATCGAGGTGGTCCTACAGATGATCAAATTGGTTCAAGTCTGGGGAATTAGGGGGCCAGGGTAGTACTTGGAAGTCTTGGTGATGCTCTTCCAACCAACATCGGACCTTTTAAGCTGTGTGACTTGGTCAAATTGTCTTGCTGAAAGATCCCATACACCCCAGGGAAGACAATCAGCATGTATGGGTGTATGTGATCTGCAAGGATGGATTCATACCCGAATCGGTTGACAGTGCCTTGCACATGGATGAGTGGGCCCAGAGAATGCCACAAAAACACTCCCCAGACCATAACGCTGCCACCACCAGCTTGTGTTCTTCCAGCAATGGTTGTAAGGTGTTTCCTCCTGATGTTTCTTGTCTGACAAGCCAATGTCCATCCATTCCATGAAGCAGAAAATGTGCCTCATCGGAGAAGGCAACCATTTTCCAATCAATGGAAGTCCAATTCTGATACAGCAGCTAAAACTGAAGCATTTTCTGCCGATACAACTTTGTTAGCGGAGGTACAGTGACCATTCATCTGCTTTTCATCCCCATACACAGAAGGGTTCGTTGCGCTGTTATTTTAGACACACCTCAGGTGCTTCATTTTGGTGGTGGGCTGCTCCACTGCAGCATGTTGGTCCACCCTCACATCAATGGCACGTGGTGTTACGCAGTTTCCACATTATTTATAACGGTGCAATTTGTCCACTGACGATACACTTTCACCACAGCCCAGACCAGTTCACAAACTGCGCAGTTTCAGAAATATACCACCCTTGGCCCGAAAACCAATCCCATCACTTTTTGCAACTCTGATAAATTGCCCCTTTTACCCATGACAGCAACGTGAGATATGTGTGCCGACAGCCTATCACACACCTCATATACAGACCAGCTCACCACACGTGACTTTCTTCATGAGCTACACGCTGCAGACGTCAAAAGTAGTAAGTGGCAATAATGTGACTCGACTGTGTACAAGGATATAGAGGGGTATTTACTAAAGAGGCTATCCTGGAAATAATATTGATAACCTATCCACAATATCAGATACATTTCTGAAGAAGGAAGGGGGGGGGTGGGGGCAGTCCACCCTGGGTGCCAGCTGTTAGGGGGGTGCAGGATGCAGATAGAGGTGATCATTGCTAGACTGCAGTGGAGCTGGTGGGCCTTTCATTTACTGACTGTTCAGCTCCCCGTGCTCCTTCCCACATCCAGGCCGGCTGCTTCACCATTCAGTCCTTCAGGCGCAGATTCCACTGCAAGACTGGATTGGAGGAGCCTGTAGGCAGAGAATCTGCCTGTGCACTGCTCCAACACAGTACTGCAGCGCGATCTGTGCCTGTAGGGGAGCACTGGAGGGGATCAGATCATCAGGAACGGGACAAGGTAAGTACAGTTACTACTGTTTTTTTTTAACACTGAGGGGGCAAAGAGAGGGCATAATTACTGTGATTGGGGCACAGAGGGCATAAAAACTGTGAGGTAGGGGTGCACCGAAATTCCGGCAGCCGAAAAATATCGGCCAAAAATGCACCTAATCCATTTCGGCCGATATTTGTACGTATCGGCAGAAAATAGCGGGGAGGGACTAGGAGGAGGAGCTGGGGGCCGGTGCGTTCACTGTGCTCCGGCCCCCAGCTCCAGTAGTTATAAAAAGTGTGCAATTAATACGGATTCTATTCATGAGGCCCCCTCTACGCACATCCTAATCACAGGGCTGTGCTGGCCGGCCGGGCAGACGAGCGGCAGCGTCACGAATGACGTCATGTGCCCGGCCTACTTTCTGAATGAAGGAGGCGGCGCAGGCATGTGACGTCAGTCGTGACGCTGCCGCTCGTCTGCCCGGCCAGCATTAAGATAACAGCCCTGTGAGTAGGATGTGCGTAGAGGGGGCCTCATGAATAGAATCCGTATTAATTGCACACTTTTTATAACTACTGGAGCTGGGGGCCGGAGCACAGTGAACGCACCGGCCCCAGCTCCTCCTCCCAGTCCCTCCCCGCTATTTTCTATTAATTGTACAATGGGGGGGGGGGTCTGTGGATGGCACTGTTATGGGTGGGTGGGGGTCTGTGGATGGCACTGTTATGAGGTGGGGGGGGTCTGTGGATGGCACTGTTATGGGGTGGGTGGGGGTCTGTGGATGGCACTGTTATGGGGTGGGTGGGGGTCTGTGGATGGCACTGTTATGAGGTGGGGGGGGTCTGTGGATGGCACTGTTATGGGGTGGGTGGGGGTCTGTGGATGGCACTGTTATGAGGTGGGTGGGGGTCTGTGGATGGCACTGTTATGAGGTGGGGGGGTCTGTGGATGGCACTGTTATGGGGTGGGTGGGGGTCTGTGGATGGCACTGTTATGGGGTGGGTGGGGGTCTGTGGATGGCACTGTTATGGGGTGGGGGGTCTTTTAATAGTATTTGGGCAAAAAGGCAGTTTCGGTTTCGGTCAAGGGGTATCCTGAATTTTCGGTTTCGGACCAGAATTTTCATTTCGGTGCACCCCTACTGTGAGGGACACTATTTTTTTAAAGTAAGTGGGGAGATAGAGAAAAAAAACAGCCCTGGGTGCCAAACACCCTAGGCACACCACTGTTTCTTTTATTCAAATTTGTCAGGTATGTGCCCGGACCCCTGCTTCATATCAAAGAATGCCCTCCCTGACCTGGCAATATAAATAGTTATTTTCAAAGGTTTTATTTTAAGAAAGTGAGGGTGAGGGCCCCAGTCAGTTCTAGCTACGCCGCTGTAGGCATTCATTTAACCCCTTAAGGACCGGGCTCATTTTCACCTTAAAGGGATTCTGTCATGAGATTTTACCCCTATAACTTAAACATATGCTCATGTCCGGAGTAATAATAAGAATCTTAAGCTGGCCTTATTAAATTTCACTGTGGCCCTATTTGCCCAAAAAACTGGTTTTTCTAACCTGTCAATCACTCAATTAAGGTGCCCAAGGGTAGGTCCGTAAATACAGGGTGCCCGTCAAGACCCCTCGCCGTCCGGTGCCCAGCGCCGCCTCTGCAATCCTACCCGTCCATCTGCCAGATCCCGCGCCTGCACACTAGGCTCAGCCTGATGCGCAGCGGCTTCGTTGAGCGAAGTGCGCATCAGGCCGGGGCATGCGCACTTCGCTCAACAAAGCTGCTGCCAGGAGTCCGCGGCGCCTCAGGCTGAACCTAGTGCGCAGGATCTGGCAGAGGGACTGGTAGGATTGCGGAGGCGGCGCTGAGCTGTAAAGGCAGCACAGAAGACCGGGAAGGCGGCGCTGGGCACTGGATGGCGAGGGGTGCGGCCGGGCACCCTGTATTAACGGACCTCCCCTTGGGCACCTTAAGTGAGTGATTGACAGGTTAGAAAAACCAGTTTTTTGGGCAAATAGGGCCACAGTGAAGTTTAATAAGGCCAGCTTAAGATTCTTATTATTACTCCGGACATGAGCATATGTTTAGGTTACAGGGGTAAAATCTCATGACAGAATCCCTTTAACCGCTGAAACCCCCTTAATGACCAGGCCACTTTTTACACTTCTGCACTACACTACTTTCACCGTTTATTGCTCGGTCATGCAACTTACCACCCAAATGAATTTTACCTCCTTTTCTTCTCACTAATAGAGCTTTCATTTGGTGGTATTTCATTGCTGCTGACATTTTTACTTTTTTTTGTTATTAATCAAAATTTAACGATTTTTTTGCAACAAAAATGACATTTTTCACTTTCAGTTGTAAAATTTTGCAAAAAAACGACATCCATATATAATTTTTTCGCTAAATTTATTGTTCTACATGTCTTTGATAAAAAAAAAAAATGTTTGGGTAAAAAAAAAAATGGTTTGGGTAAAAGTTATAGCATTTACAAACTATGGTACAAAAATGTGAATTTCCGCTTTTTGAAGCAGCTCTGACTTTCTTAGCACCTGTCATGTTTCCTGAGGTTCTACAATGCCCAGACAGTAGAAAAACCCCCACAAATGACCCCATTTCGGAAAGTAGACACCCTAAGGTATTCGCTGATGGGCATAGTGAGTTCATAGAACTTTTTATTTTTTGTCACAAGTTAGCGGAAAATGATGATTTTTTTTTTTTTCTTACAAAGTCTCATATTCCACTAACTTGTGACAAAAAATAAAAAATTCTAGGAACTCGCCATGTCCCTCACGGAATACCTTGGGGTGTCTTCTTTCCAAAATGGGGTCACTTGTGGCGTAGTTATACTGCCCTGGCAATTTAGGGGCCCATATGTGTGAGAAGTACTTTGCAATCAAAATCTGTAAAAAATGACCGGTGAAATCCGAAAGGTGCTCTTTGGAATGTGGGTCCCTTTGCCCACCTTGGCTGCAAAAAAAGTGTCACACATCTGGTATCGCCGTACTCAGGAGAAGTTGGGGAATGTGTTTTGGGGTGTCATTTTACATATACCCATGCTGGGTGAGAGAAATATCTTGGCAAAAGACAACTTTTCCAATTTTTTTATACAAAGTTGGCATTTGACCAAGATATTTCTCTCACCCAGCATGGGTATATGTAAAATGACACCCCAAAACACATTCCCCAACTTCTCCTGAGTACGGCGATACCACATGTGTGACACTTTTTTACAGCCAAGGTGGGCAAAGGGGCCCAAATTCCTTTTAGGAGGGCATTTTTAGACATTTGGATCCCAGACTTCTTCTCACACCTTCGGGCCCCTAAAAAGCCAGGGCAGTATAAATACCCCACATGTGACCCCATTTTGGAAAGAAGACACCCCAAGGTATTCAATGAGGGGCATGGCGAGTTCATAGAATTTTTTTTTTTTTTGGCACAAGTTAGCGGAAATTGATTTATTTTTTTAGTATTTTCTCACAAAGTCTCCCTTTCCGCTAACTTGGGACAAAAATTTCAATCTTTCATGGACTCAATATGCCCCTCACGGAATACCTTGGGGTGTCTTCTTTCCGAAATGGGGTCACATGTGGGGTATTTATACTGCCCTGGCAATTTAGGGGCCCTTAAGCGTGAGAAGTCTGGAATATAAAAGTCTAAAAAAATTTACGCATTTGGATTCCGTGAGGGGTATGGTATGTTCATGTGAGATTTTATTTTTTGACACAAGTTAGTGGAATATGAGACTTTGTAAGAAAAAACAAAAACAAAAACCAAAAAATTTCCGCTAACTTGGGCCAAAAAAAATGTCTGAATGTAGCCTTACAGGGGGTAATCAATGACAGGGGGGTGATCAGGGAGTCTATATGGGGTGATCACCACCCTGTCATTGATCACCCCCCTGTAAGGCTCTATTCAGACGTCCGTATGATTTTTACGGATCCACGGATACATGGATCGGATCCGCAAAACGCATACGGACGTCTGAATGCAGCCTTACAGGGGGGTGATCAATGACAGGGGGTGATCAGGGAATCTATATGGGTGATCACCCGCCTGTCATTGATCACCCCCCTGTAAGGCTGCATTCAGACGTCCGTATGCGTTTTGCGTATCCGATCCATGTATCCGTGGATCCGTAAAAATCATACGGACATCTGAATGGAGCCTGACAGGGGGTGATCAGGGAATCTATATGGGTGATCACCCGCCTGTCATTGATCACCCCCCTGTAAGGCTCCATTCAGACGTCCGTATGTGTTTTGCAGATCCGATCCATGTATCCGTGGATCCGTAAAAATCATACGGACATCTGAACGGAGCCTGACAGGGGGGTGATCAATGACAGGGGGGGGTGATCAGGGAGTCTATATGGGGTGATCATGGGTTCATAAGGGGTTAATAAGTGACAGGGGGGTGTAGTGTAGTGTTTTGTGGTACTTTACACAGCTACCTGTGTCCTCTGGTGGTCGATCCAAACAAAAGGGACCACCAGAGGACCAGGTAGCAGGTATATTAGACGCTGTTATCAAAACAGCGTCTAATATACCTGTTAGGGGTTAAAAAAAATCACATCTCCAGCCTGCCAGCGAGCGATCGCCGCTGGCAGGCTGGAGATCCACTCGCTTACCTGCAGTTCCTGTGAACGGACGCGCCTGTGTGCGCGCGTTCACAGGAAATCTCGGCCCTCGCGAGATGACGCGTATATGCGTCACTCTGCGCAGGGCTGCCGCCTCTGGACCGCACATCTGCGTTAGGCGGTCAAGGACTGGGCTCATTTTCACCTTAAAGGACCAGGCCATTTTTTGCAAATCTGACCAGTGTCACTTTATGTGTGAATAACTTTAAAATGCTTTTACTTATCCAGGCCTTTCTGAGATTGTTTTTTCGTCACATATTGTACTTCATGACACTTGTAAAATGAAGTAAACAAAAATAATTTTTATTTATAAAAAAAAATAACAAAAATTTGGAAAAATTAGCAAATTTTCAAGTTTCAATTTCTCTACTTCTATAATACATAGTAATACCTCCAAAAATAGTTATTAATTTACATTCCCGATATGTTTTCATGTTTGGATCATTTCGTGAATGCCATTTTATTTTTTGGGGACGTTACAAGGCTTAGAAATTTAGAAGCAAATCTTGAAATGTTTCCGAAAATTTCTAAAACTCACTTTTTCAGGACCAGTTCAGGTCTGAAGTCACTTGGTGAGGCTTACATAATAGAAACCACCCAAAAATGACCCCATTTTACAAACCCCTCAAGGTATTCAAAACTGATTTTACAAACTTTGTTAACCCTTAGGTGTTTCACAAGAACTAATGGAAAATAGAGATAATGGAAAATATTTTTTTTCCAGTTACAAATAGGGATGTCCCGATACAATTTTTTTAAGACAGAGTTCGAGTACCGATACTTTTATTTAAGTACTCACCGATACCAATTATGGTGTGGTAATGTTTTTACAACAAATTCCAATTTAATTTAGTCATAGGGGAGATTTATCAAACCTTTGTACAAAGAAACAGCGGCGCAGTTGCTGATAGCAATGAAAAAAATTAAAGCTGGAATTTGGTTGCTAAGGACAACTGCTTTACTTTTCCTTTGTACAAGGGTTAATAAATTAATAAATGGGCATTTAACAGTGTTTCCTAGCAAATATGCCTCCAGATGTTGCAAAACTACAACTCCCAGCATGCCCGGACAGCCTTTGGCCGTGTGGGCATGCTGGGAGGTGTAGTTTTGCAACAGCTGGAGGCACACTGGTTGGGGATCAGTATTTGCCCGCCCCCCGCCCCCCCACCCCACACCTTATTTTATTATTCACTGTTTATCTGTTTTAACATTAAAAATGGAGAGAAATAACAGAATTTCTCCTGGCTTTAACTTCTTCCCAGTGCTAGGCAACCGCATCAGCTGGGATACACTGCTGTCCCCACGCTGATCAGCTGGGAGCAGCGCCACTGCCGCCCGGAAGTAAAGATTGGACACGCCGCCGCCCAGAAGAGAAGATGGGACTAGAGTTGTTGCGATACCAAATTTTTTATTCGGTTTCGATACCATGAAAAAGTATTGCGATACTCGATACCATGCGAAAAAAAAATAAACCAAAAAAGCCACGTGCATTCCGCATTTTTAAAAATGGCGAATCGCGCAGTTTTTATTTATTTTTTTCTGTTCCGGCGTTCACCACCTAGATTTTTTTTTTATATTTTAATAGTTTGGACTTTTCTGACGTGGCGATGTAATATGTTTATTATTTATATATTTGAAATTGGGAAAAGGGGGTGATTTATACTTCATATTTTGGTTGGGTTTTTTTTTTACTTTTTTTTTTTTTTTTTACACTTTTTATTTAATAACTATTTCCCCCCTTAGGCTACTTTCACACTAGCGTTCGGGTCTCCGCTTGTGAGTTCTGTTTGAAGGGGCTCACAAGCGGATCCGTCCAGACTTACAATGGAAGTCAATGGGGACGGATCCGTTTGAGCCATATTGTGTCATCTTCAAATGGATCCGTTCCCCATTGACTTTCAATGTAAAAGTCTGGACGGATCCGTTCAGGCTACTTTCACAGTTAGAATTTTTTTTACAATATAATGCAGACGGATCCGTTCTGAACGGATCCACCGTCTGCATTATATAAGCGGATCCGTCTCAGACGGATCCGCTCTGAACGCAAGTGTGAAAGTAGCCTTAGGGGCTAGAACCTGGGATCTTTCATCCCTTGTCCTATTTAGCTCTATCAGGGTGAATAGGACTTCATACTGTCCCTGCTGCTCTGTGCCTTGTGCACACAGCATCAGGGATGTTACCATGGCAACCAGGGCTTCTGTAGCGTCCTGGCTGCCATGGTAACTGATCGGAGCCCCAGGCTTACACAGCTGGGGCTCTGATCAGAAGCTGCCACTGCACCACCAATGAGGGGGAGGGGAGAGGTCCCTGTGGCCACTGCCACCAATGATTTTAATACTGGGGGGGTTGAGAGGGGCTGGCGCACTGTGCCACCAATGATTTTAATGGGATGGGGGGTTGAGGGGGGGCACACTGCACCACCAATGATAAATTACCCCTTTACACAGGAGGCTGGTACTGGCAGATCAGCAGTTAACCCCTTAGGTGCCTGAGGGGTTAACTGCCTCTGATCGCAGCTCCCTGTCAGCGGCAGGGTTCCGGCAATGCGATTCTGCTGCCGGCACCCGCCTCCTGTATTGTGTTAAAGACTGACTTTCACTATCAGGCCACACAGAGCGGCGCCCAGCGATGTCTCAGCACTCACCATTAGTCCTGGGCGCCGCTCCGTTCGCCCGCAGTGCCCCATTACTGTCTCCTCTCCTGCTCCACATGCTGCTGATTACTATCGGAGCGATGGGAGGAGACATCAGCTTCACTAGTGGGCGTTGACGTTTTGATCGCTTGCTATTACACTTTTTTTTTACGGTATTCACCTGAGGGGTTAGGTCATGTGATATTTTTATAAAGAAGGTTATTACGGATGTGTCGATATCTTATATGTATACTTTTTTTTTTAAAACAAAAAAATAAAAATCATGTTTTAGTGTCTCCATAGTCTGAGAGCCATAGTTTTTGGGCGATTATCTTGGGTAGGATATGATTTTTGCGGGATGAGATAACTGTTTGATTGGTACGATTTTGGGGTGCATATCACTTCTTGATCGCTTGCTATTTGCTAAAAATTGCTTATTTTTTTAAATACGGTGTTCACCTGAGGTGTTAGGTCATGTGGTATTTTTATAAGAGCAGGTTTTTACGGATGCGGCGATACCTAATATGTATACTTTTTTTTTTCCATTTAACACAATAAAGCATTTCTGAAACAAAAAAAAAAATCATGTTTTAGGGTCTCCATAGTCTTGCGGGATGAGGTGACGGTTAGATTGGTTCTATTTTTGGGGGCATATGCCTTTTTGATCGATTGGTGTTTTTTACACCGTTTTTATTTTTGATTTTTTTTTTATGGTGTCTATCGGACGGGGTGGATCATGCGATATATTTATAGAGCCGTTCGTCACGGACTCGGCGATACCTAATATGTGCATTTTTTATTTTTATTAGAAAAATCAGGGGAAAGGGGCTGTATTCTAATGCATTGCCTGTTCGGGTACTACAGCGAGTAGTACACAAACAGGTTGCCTAGGAGACCCAGCCTGATGCTGGATGTCCTGTGCACCCATAGAAGGCAGGTCCAGATGCCTCTGCATGGCATCTGGCTGCCTTGTCACTCATCGGCTCTCCGCCACAGCAGCGTTGGGACTCGATGCGCTCACTCACCCAAAGCAAACCACTTCTATGTCGCGGTCAACGCGGACCACGGAATAGAAGGGGTTAATCTGCCTGCATCGCTGATACAGAAGGGGCCCGGCTACCAGTGACTACTGGACCCCTGCGGTGATCGGGCGCGCACCGCTCCGGTGCCCGCCCAATCTTCCAGCCGTGCATGTACGGCGGAATGCATTCTGGCAATGCATCCCCTGCCGTACACGTACGGCGTTCTGCATTAAGGGGTTAAATAGGTTTTTCACAAATTCTATACTGATGACCTCAGGATAGGTCATCAATATCTGATCAGTGGAGGACCATCCCCAGCAATCAGCTGGGGATGGCTGCGGTGTTCTGGTGAGAGCTGACAGCTAACCAAGCACAGCGCCGTACATATATAGTGGCTGTGCTTGGTATTGCAGCTCAGGCCCATTCACTTTAAATGGAACCAAGCTGCAACTAGGTCATGTGACTCCACTGACCTAGGGAGCGGCTGCAGCACTCATGTGAGCCTCTTTAGAAAGCTGATCGGCGGGGGTGTCAGGAGTCAGACTTGCTGTGTGCCCACCTTCACTGGATGAGAAGCGTGATGTACCAATCGGAGGCCCCAGTGCTGACAGGTGCAGGAGCGCCGTGTGGTCGCGGAGACTCTGGAACAGATCTGCCCCTCTGGTCCCATATGACTGAATATTAGGACCCCTGATTAGTGATAAGCGAACTTGGGTACCCGGACTTTTTCACTTTAGTCTGGCGATTTTATTATTTTCCGTTATAACATGGCTATATCAGAAAATAATAGCATAGGTTAAAAAAAAAAAAAAACTCACCTCATCCATTGATCGCGCTGCAGCAGTCTCTCACCGCACTCACAACGTCTAATGCTATTATTTTCCAATATAACCATGTAATACCGGAAAATAATAAAGTGACTTCAATGGGGTTCAAGTTCGGGTCCGGAACCCGAATTTTGACCTGAAGTTCAGCCGAACCCAAAGTTCCAAAGGTTGGCTCATCCCTACCCCTGATGTCAGTCCTCACAGGGCCCATGCAATTGTCACCCAGCACAGGACAGTAATGGCGGCAGATACATAAGCAGACAGCGGTGCAGTATCTGTCACTGTTTTAAATATATCTCAGTGATGTTTCGGATTTCTATACTACAATTACAAGCCCTACTTTTACTTTAAAATGACACTAAACTCAGGAGTTACCTGTTAAAAATGCATCCAAGCACCCCAACTATTTAGGGAAATGTATTTTATTTGTGTATCACTCGGCTGTATATACTCCAATCATCTCTAAATTGGTGCTGATACTGTACTTTTTGAAAGGCTACCTTTCCCCCTTATGTCATACAACCTCATATCTCTGTTTATGTGAAATATCTCTGTAATTAAATGAGATCTAACGTTGAAACCACTTGATCTTAACGGATCTAACGAAGGCCTATTAGTCTGCATCAAATTTTACCAGAAAATTGCATGTGGGGGGGCTAGCACCCCCTGACGTAATACCAAATATCCATAATATCTCTGTAATTATATGAGATCTAACGTTGAAACCACTTGATCTTACCGGATCTAACGAAGGCCTATTGGTCTGCATAAAATTTTACATGAAAATTGCATGTGGGGGGGCTAGCCCCCCCTCATTAATCACTTAATAAGTCTGCAATTATGTGAGATCTAACAAAACAACTAGTTGATCATACCTGATCTAACAAATATCTTCCAAAATAGCTAATTGTTTGGTCAATTTTTTGATAAGGGGGGGCTGATGACGGGTTAGCCCCCCCTGCAAATAACTGTTAATATCTCTACTTCTGTATGAGATCTAACGCAAACAACAATTGATCTAACCTGATCTAACAAAGATCTAACCAACTGCACATATTTTGTTAAAAATTTTTGATATGGGGGGGGCTAGCACGGCTGAGGTGCAGACAGCAGAAGTCTGTGGAGCTGTGTGCTGCTGAGAGACGTGTCCACGGCTGCCACCCATGACCCGGATGTAGTGCGCTGCGCGGCCTCTAGGTGGCGCTCCGCCCGCGGATATACTGGGACACACAAGCCGTAACTTGCAGACGTTAGCACTGAGGCTGCGGGGACGCCGAGCCCGTGACGTCATCCAGCCAGCAGAAGCCGCATCCTCTCCGCACTGACATGGCGCCTATGGGCATCCGCCTGTCCCCCTTGGGCGTCGGGGTGTTCTGTCTGCTCGGGCTGGGGGTGCTCTACCATGTGTACTCGGGGTTCCTCACCTGGCGCTTCTCCGCCTTCCTCCTGGGGGAGCGGGCGGGGGACACGGTGGACCTGCGGGAGCTGCTGGCGGTGGCGGTGCGGGCTGCAGAATTGGGCGGTGTAGAGGTGAAGGCTGTGCGGGAGAGCAACAAGCTGAACGAGAACACGAAGAGCAAGACCCGGGAGGGCGCGGATGAGAAGATGACCCGCGGGGACCTGCTGTCTAACCGGAAAATGGCGAATCTGATCAAGAACTCCTTCCCGGGGGTACAAGTGAGTGCGGACAGGACCGTGGTGACGTCATAGCTGTAGCGGCGCAAGCCGGGTCTCTCATCCAATCAGGTCACTTCTTATGTTTTTAACCACAGCGTGAGTTATGAGAGTAGCGATCTGATTGGTTATCCACTTGCTTTCATTTTTATGTGTGGCCCTTGCAGCTGGCAGTACCCTGGGGCCCTGTGATGTGAGCTGGCATCCCTGTCATATAGCCTGCAGGTGGAGCTGTCTGTGCCACATTCTGTACAATGGGTACATACAAGTATCCTAGCTTCCAAAAATGTTAGGCCTTGTGATGTCACCTCCATGGTTACTTATGTCACGGGGGTTTCCGTCAGCAATTCTACATTACCTGGATAGTGACAAATTGGACTTTCTGATATAGATTTAAAAACCTCTGCTTGCTGTCAGTTAATGAATGGAAACCTTGTAGTTTGTCCCACATAGGCCTTGTGCACATTTTTTGTGGCTTGCCCACGGACCCGTTAATTTCCAGGGGTCCGCCAAAAAATAAAGTCATGCTGTTCGCATCTATATATCTGTCCCGCAAAGTATAGAACATTTCATATTCTGGTCCATTTTGTGGACAAGAATAGCCATTTCTATTAATGGGACTGAGAAAAATGTGCATTGCACATGGAAGGTGTCCGCGGTTTACAGATTTCAAAACAGATGGTCGTGAACATTTAAATGTCAGAGACTGACTGACTGTCTATCTAAAGACCCCTTTACACAGCCAAAGATGGGAGCAGTTATGGGGAAGGGGCATTCCTAGGAACACTCGTTCCTGATAATTGCCACTGATCACCCGATGAACCAGCATCAGAGGAAAGCATCGCTGATGCAGACACCAAAATCCAGTGATCTGCTGCCCAAAAAACAATGACTCTCCATGAAGATGAGCGATCCCAGTTGCACGAAATAAACACAGCTCTCACCTCCACTAAGTATCAGGAGCTAAATGGTTCCCGATAATTGCCTGTTCAGTCAGCCCATGTGAAGACCTTAAAGGGATTCTGTTATGAGATTTTACCCCTATAACCTAAACATTATGCTCATGTCCGGACTAATAAAAAGAATCCTAAGCTGGCCTTATTAAACCTGCTTGTGGCTCTATTAGCCCAAAATCGCCTACCTAAGGTGCCCAAGGGGACGTCCGTTAATACAGGGTGCCCGGCTGCACCCATCGCCGTCTGGTGCCCAGCGCCGCCTTCCTTATCTTAATCGCCGCCCTTGTCTACAGTGCTGCCTTCCTCACCTCAGCGCCGCCTCCGCAATCCTCCCGTCCCTCTGCCAGATCCCGCGCGTGCTCACTAGGCTCAGCCTGATGCGCCCGTGCGGACTCCTGGCAGCGGCTTTGTTGAGTGAAGTGCGCATGCGCATCAGGCCAGCGCATGCGCACTTCGCTCAATGAAGCCGCTGCCAGGAGTCCGCACGGGCGCATCAGGCTGAGCCTAGTGCGCACGCGCGGGATCTGGCAGACGGACGGGAGGATTGCGGCGCTGAGGTGAGGAAGGCGGCACTGTAGACAGGAAGGGCGGCGGCGCTGGGCACCAGACGGCGATGGGTGCGGCTAGGCACCCTGTATTAACGGACGTCCCCTTGGGCACCTTAGGTGATTGACAGGTTATAAAAACCTGTTTTTTGGGCTAATAGAGCCACAAGCAGGTTTAATAAGGCCAGCGTAGGATTCATGTTATTAGTACGGACATGAGCATATGTTTAGGTTATAGGGGTAAAATCTCATGACAGAATCCCTTTAACCCCTTCAAGACCAAGCCACGTTTTGCAAATCTAATAGTAGAGAATTGCAGCACACAGTCTCCTTTATCTGCAGTTAATGATATTTATTGGTATTACATGACATAAAGTTCATGATCCAGTTATATGTTAGGATATTTAAAGTGATCACATTCAATAGATATAGTGACCGGACGTTTCGGCCATTGAAGGCCGCCTTCAGTGGTCTATGATCATGATGGGCTGGATCATGTAATACCAATAAAACATTATTAACTGCAGATAAGAGACTGTGTGCCGCAATTCTCTACTATTTGGCTACGACTTATAAGTCTCTGCGGCGCTCCACCTCTACAGCACATTTTGCAAATCTGACATGTTTCACTTTATGCGGTAAAAACTCTGGAGCGCTTTTACTTATATAAGCGATTTTGAGATTTGTTTTCTCGTGACGTACTTCGTTAGTGGTAAATTTGAGTCAATATGTTTCACCTTTTTTTATTTATAAAAAAAATATATATAAAAAATGTACAGAAAATTTGGAAAAATTTGCCATTGAAATGTGAATGTCTCTGCTTTTAAAGCAGATTGTGATACCCCATAAAATAGTTGTTACTGTACATTTCCCAGATGTCTACTTCATGTTTTGCATCATTTTGTAAACGTCATTTTATTTTTTTAGGACCTCTTCAGTTATGAAGTCACTTTGTGGGGCTTATATAGTAGAAACCACCCATAAATGACCCCATTTTAGAAACTACACCCTTCAAGTTATTCAAAACTGATTTTACAAATTTTGTTAACCCTTTAGGTTTTTTACAAGAATGAAAGGAAAATTTGAATCTATTTTTTCCCTGTAACACAGCAAGGGTTAACAGCCAAACAAAACTCAATATTTCTTACCCTGATTCTGCAGTTTACAGAAACACCCCATATGTTGTGGTAAACTGGTGTATGGGTACACAGCAGGGCGCAGAGGAGGGAAAGGAACACCATATGGGTTTTGTAGGGCAGATTTCACTGGGATAATTTTAAGTTGCCATGTCACATTTGAAGACCCCCCCCTTATAAACTCCCAATAAGTGACCCCATTTTGTAAACTACGGAATGAGGTGACAGTTTTATTGGTACTATTTTGGGGTACATATGACTTTTGATTGCTCGATATTACGCTTTTGTGAGGCAAGGCAACCCAAAAATGGCTGTTGCGGCACAGTTTTTATTTTTTGTTTTTTACGGCGTTCTCCTGGTAGGATAGATCATGTTGAAACGGACGCGACAATACCAAATATGTGTATTTCTTTGTTTCAGTTTTACATAATAAAGCATTTTTGAAAACAAAAAAATAATGTTTTTGTGTCTTCATTTTCCAAAAGCTACATTTCTTAGGGCTCTTTCACATCTGCGTTCTTTTCTTCCGGCATAGAGTTCCGTCGTCGGGGCTCTATGCCGGAAGAATACTGATCAGGATTATCCTAATGCATTCTGAATGGACAGTCTGTCCTTCAGGATGCATCAGGATGTCTTCCGTTCTGGAACGGAACATTTTTTGGCCGCAGCAAATAGCGCAGCATGCTGCGCTTTTTGCTCCAGCCAAAAATCCGGAACACTTGCCGCAAGGCCGGATCCGGAATGAATGCCCATTGAAAGGCATTGATCCGGATCCGGCCTTAAGCTAAACGTCGTTTCGGCGCATTGCCGGATGCGACGTTTAGCCTTTTCTCAATGGTTACCATGGCTGCCGGGACGCTAAAGTCCTGGCAGCCATGGTAAAGTGCAGTGGGGAGCAGCATACTTACCATCCGTGCGGCTCCCGGGGCGCTCCAGAGTGACGTCAGGGCGCCCCAAGCGCATGGATGACGTGATCGCATGGATCACATGATCCATGAGCATGGGGCGCTCTGACGTCACTCTGGAGCGCCCCGGGAGCCGCGCGGACTGTAAGTATACCGCTCCCCCGCTCCTACTATGGCAACCAGGACTTTAATAGCGTCCTGGCTGCCATAGTAACACTGAAAGTATTTTGAAGACGGATCCATCTTCAAATGCTTTTAGTACACTTGCGTTTTTCCGGATCCGGCGTGTAATTCCGGCAAGTGGAGTACACGCCGGATCCGGACAACGCAAGTGTGAAAGAGGCCTTAAATTTTTCTGCCTAAATTTTTTTGATAATGCAATATGACACTTTTTGGGGGCAAGGTGACCAAAAAATAGCTATATTGGCACCATTTTTTTAAGTTTTTTAACAGCGTTCAACTGAGGGGGTACATCATGTGATATTTTTATAGAGCAGGTTTTTACGGACGCGGTGATAGTTTTGCACTATAAAAGCATTTTTGAAAAGAAAATCATGTTTTTGGGTCTGCATCTGTTCCGCAATTTGCGGAACTGTGCGGACCTATTCACTTTTAATGGGGCTGGAAAGGATGCGGATCCGCAATTCCGTTCCTGAAAAAAATAGAACATGTCCTATTCTTGTCCGCAGACCAGAAAATACATTTTCTATTATAGTGTCGGCGATGTGCGGTCCACAAATTGCGGCTCGCATATTGCCGGTGTCTGTGTTTTGCGCATCCGCAAATTTTTTACAGCGTTCACCTGAGGGGATAGATCATGTGATAGTTTTATAGAGCAGATTACGGACGCGATGATACCTAATATATCTAATTTGTTTACGTTTATTTCAGTTTTACACAATAAAAGCATTTTTGAAGAAAAGTAAATAATCTTTTAGTGTCTCCGTCTTCTGAAAGCCATTTTTTTTTTTAATCTTTTGGGCGTTGGTCTTAGGTAGGGTCTCATTTTTTGCAGAAAGAGATGACTGGTACTATTTTGGGGTACATACAGTACAGACCAAAAGTTTGGACACACCTTCTCATTCAAAGAGTTTTTTTATTTTTTATTCATGACTATGAAAATTTGTAGATTCACACTGAAGGAATCAAAACTGAATTAACACATGTGGAATTATATACATAACAAAAAAGTGTGAAACAAATAAAAATATGTCATATTCTAGGCTTTTCAAAGTAGCCACCTTTTGCTTTGATTACTACTTTGCACACTCTTGGCATTCTCTTGATGAGCTTCAAGAGGTAGTCACCTGAAAGGGCACACCTGTGAAGTGAAGACCATATCAGGTTTATTAAGTGGGATTTCTTGCCTTATAAATGGGGTTGGGACCATCAGTTGCGTTGTGGAGAAGTCAGGTGGATACACAGCTGATAGTCCTACTGAATAGGCCATCATTACTTTAAGAAATGAAGGTCAGTCAGTCCGAAAAATTGGGAAAACTTTGAAAGTGTCCCCAAGTGCAGTCACAAAAACCATCAAGCGCTACAAAGAAACTGGCTCGCATGCGGACCGCCCCAGTAAAGGAAGACCAAGAGTCACCTCTGCTGCGGAGGATAAGTTCATCCGAGTCACCAGCCTCAGAAATCGCAGGTTAACAGCAGCTCAGATTAGAGACCAGGTCAATGCCACACAGAGTTCTAGCAGCAGACACATCTCTAGAACAACTGTTAAGAGGAGACTGTGTGAATCAGGCCTTCATGGTAGAATATCTGCTAGGAAACCACTGCTAAGGACAGGCAACAAGCAGAAGAGACTTGTTTGGGCTAAAGAACACAAGGAATGGACATTAGACCAGTGGAAATCTGTGCTTTAGTCTGATGAGTCCAAATTTGAGATCTTTGGTTCCAACCACCTGTGTCTTTGTGCGACGCAGAAAAGGTGAACGGATGGACTCTACATGCCTGGTTCCCACCGTGAAGCATGGAGGACGAGGTGTGATGGTGTGGGGGTGCTTTGCTGGTGACACTGTTGGGGATGTATTCAAAATAGAAACTGAACCAGCATGGCTACCACAGCATCTTGCAGCGGCATGCTATTCCATCCGGTTTGCGTTTAGTTGGACCATCATTTTATTTTTCAACAGGACAATGACGCCAAACACACCTCCAGGCTGTGTAAGGGCTATTTGACCATGAAGGAGAGTGATGGGGTGCTGAGCCAGATGACCTGGCCTCCACAGTCACCGGACCTGAACCCAATCGAGATGATTTGGGGTGAACTGGACCGCAGAGTGAAGGCAAAAGGGCCAACAAGTGCTAAGCATCTCTGGGAACTCCTTCAAGACTGTTGGAAGACCATTCCAGGTGACTACCTCTTGAAGCTCATCAAGAGAATGCCAAGAGTGTGCAAAGCAGTAATCAAAGCAAAAGGTGGCTACTTTTGAAGAACATAGAATATGATATATTTTCAGTTGTTTCACACTTTTTTTTGTTATGTATATAATTCCACATGTGTTAATTCATAGTTTTGATGCCTTCAGTATGAATCCTAGTCATGAAAATAAAGAAAACTCTTTGAATGAGAAGGTGTGTCCAAACTTTTGGTCTGTACTGTATGTCTTTTTGATAGCTTGGAATTTAGGGTTGTTTCGGGTATCGAATTTTCAATACCCAATTGATACTTTAAGCCCGGTATCGATACGATACCGGGATTTGCCTTTTATCAATACTAGGCTGTGCTACTGCACAGCCCAGTATCAGAGAACATGGATCGCGCTGCTCTCAGTGATGCTGGCAGATGCAGCAAGGGTCCGGCTGTTACTGAAAGCTCCTGCTCCCGCCCGATCTCATCACATACATGCACGTGGGGATGCAGCAAGAAACCGCATTCCCTCATGTACATGTATGTGACAATGCGTGAAGGGGTTAAAGAGGACCTGTCACCTCTCCTGACATGCCTTCCCCGTGTAATAACAATTCTGGAGCCTCTATTCCTATGTCTGTACGTTGTGCCATTCCTTTATTATTTCTACTAGAAGTTATGAATGAATTGCCAGCAGTCTGCAGTAAGGGTACAGAGGGGAGGTAACCAGTTGGGGGGGGGGGGGGGGGTACCTGCACAGACTCACTCTATCCAATCACTGCTGCCATTGTCAGACTGTGCAGGACCCCCCCCCCCCCAACTGGTTACCTCCCCTCTGTACCCTTACTGCAGGCTGCTAGCAATTCATTCATAACTTCTAGAATAAATAATAAAGGAATGGCACAACATAGAGCCATAAGAATAGATGCTCCAGAATTGTTATTACACGGGGAAGGCATGAAGCTATTAAAACAGACATGTCAGGAGAGGGGACAGGTCCTCTTTAAAGGGAATCTGTTACCAGCATCTTGGACTGTTATCTGTGGTAATACATGAGCAGTACTGCAGAAAAGGAGTCCAGATTGCTATTTATTTTCTTACTGCTCCCTGTTCACCCGATGTCGGGTTTTAAACCTGCACTGAAATACACTGTTGGGACTGCTGTGTACAGGAGTCCTCTCCATTGTGGTAGCACAGCAATCCAGGTATTTCAGTGCAGCTTTGAGTGCTGACAGCGGAGGAACGAGGGGCAGTAGAAAAATAAAAAATGGATATTATATGTAGTACTAGTCCAATCACAGCAGATAAACTTGGCGACATGTTCCCTTTAATATGAATAGTGGTTTACAACTTTCCCCTGACAGCAGACACAGCTGATCGGCTGGGGTTCCAGATGTCGGACCCCCTATCCTGAGGCTAGGTCATCAAGATTAAACCCCTTTAAGGCACTGTTAACACTCGCCTGTACGTAACTGACAGATATGACAGTTTTCAGATGATATCCACAAATTCTGACTGATCCATTTGAACTGTAATGGGTCTTTCAGGTTCTCTGTGATTGGACTGTACTGCAATCCTAATCTCACCCCTGAGTGTGGCGCCGTAGAGGTAGGCCCTTTTGTCTAATCCTGAACTTGAAAGGGCTTGTGCCAAGTTTCCAGTTATCCCCTATCCACAAGGACCACTGGGACCCGTAATGGAACGGCAGGCTGCACATGCGCTATGCCGCTCTATTTATTCTCTATGGGACTGCTGGATATAGCTATGGTCAGTGGTCTGCTATTTCCGGCTGTCCCACAGAGAATGAATGGAGTATCGGGGACACTTGTGCGGTCTGCCGCTCTATAAGGACAGAGGAACAGAAACCCCCATTCTTGGGATCAGTGGTCGGTCCCCAGTTAGTTATCCCCTATCCTGTGTATGGGGGATAACTTGAAACTTTTTGGTGCTTGTGCCTTTTTGGCAAAAAATTATTACGGCCAAATGCTACACTACAATCAGTACTACATCCAGGACATTGTGAAATATTACTGGAATACTGGTGTTGTGTTGGGGGCTTCTAGCAACAGATCTGTATGAAGCTGTAGATTAAAGGGTTGTCTGACCCCCATGGTAAAATCTACTAAGGCCCTGAATATATTTGAGAGGAGAAACACAAAAAGCTTATGGATGCATCACCCCTGAGACCAATAAATGGCTGCAGCAGTGCATGTGATGACGGATGTAACGACTTCTGGTCCACAGGGGACTGGAAGGAGCGGGGACTAGATCTTTATTGCTGTAAGGGCTCATGCGCACGAAAGTATTTTCTTTCCGTGTCCGTTCAGTGTTTTCTATTTTTTGTTTTGTTTGCGGACCGGATGCAGAATCATTCACTTTGATGGGTCCGCAAAAAAAACTGAAGGTACTCTGTGTGCATTCCGTTTCCGTATTTCCATTCCGCAAAAAAATAGAACCTGTCCTATTATTGTCTGCCTTACAGACTTACTGTTCTATAAAGGTCCAGCTGTTTCGTTCCGCAAAATACGGAATGCACGCGTATATCATCTGTATTTTTTTGGGGTTCGGATCTGTATTTTGCAGTCCACGCTCGTGTGCATGAGCCCTAACGGTGTGCCAGTGAACAGGTGATATCCTCTGGATAAGTCAGCAATATCAGATCGGTCCCCCCCCCCCCCCACACACACACACAGTTAACAGATTGAAGGGTCTGTAGAGCTCATGCAAGCGCGGCGCCCTCTTCAGTGTTTAACTGCATTGAGTTAAAAAAAAAGTGTAATTGCACTGCACTGCTGCACGGTTGGTGGGGGGTGCCGGTAGTGGGGCCACCATCAATCGATATTGATGGACTGGACAACCCCTTTAAATTCATTCTGGCCTTTAGTTTATTTTACCTTGGACAACCCCTTTAATGCTGGCCATAGACATCAGATAGTCGTTGACAGAATCCGATTTCGGTCAAATTAGCCCAGTAGTCCACAAAAATCTCCTTTGGAGGGAAAGAGTGATTACACATGTTGGATTTTTACATGTCTAGGCCTCTATTTACCCAGAGGAAGCCGGTGGTCACTTATTTCTCTCCAGGACAGGGATTTGGTGAAGATGGCGTCAGGGGAACAGTTGTTATGTCTATGGCCAGCATAGGAATATCATTAAGGTTTGTGATTGCCGGTATGTATGTGGCGTATGGTTGATGAATGACTCTTATGACCTACTTATTGCAAGTAAATCCCAAAAATGAATTCACTAAACACGTTGGAACACGACGACTATGTTAGCTATTCCATTAGTCAACTTAATCATATGTAAATAGTTTTCAGTGCAAGCCAGGTCATCTTCTTAGACATTTACAGCATATCCACAGGATATGCAGCACCCCATTGGCCCCATGCACATGGTGCATATTAGACATTGATGCAGAAAATCTTCAGTGTAATATAGTACCCGATTTTCAAAATCTCATCTACACAGTCCGTAATTTTCCACGAGTGGATTGTCTAGCTGTGCGCATTTTGAAATGCGCAGCATGTTGATTGTGTGGATTTGCAATGCAAAAGGTGAAATGTGGCTCAAACCTGCAAAATCCACATGTTGCCAGATTTTGGTGTGTATTTAGTGCAGAAAAATGCACAGGAAGATCCATATAGACTACACTGTCGTATACATGTACCCTTTATTTTCAGAATGGGGCCACCTGATCCCCATCCGGGCTGACGAGCCAATATGTGCACTGCATGATGCAAGTGGGACTCGAATCTAGAAAGTAGTAAATATAAAAAGAATCATTACTCGCCCTCACTAATCCCCCTTCTGCTGCAGTTACACCGCTGCTGTGGTGCCCGCTGTTCCCATGGCTTGGAATGCCCACTCAGCCAATCGCTGGTTGAGGTGCGTCACTTTGGCCAGTGATGTCTGTGACTGTCTGAGCAGGTATTCCAAACCATTTCCTGCGTGTCCACCTAGGACCAAGAAATTGAGAGCAGCAGGGATCAGTGTGGGTGAGTAATGCTACTTTTTTAAGGTCCATGAAACCTTTTCACATTGTATTTTCCACTTTTCCCATCTGGTAACTTCCAGTTACTTGTTTATTTTAAGGTAAATAGTGAAGAGCATCTTGGTGACGATGACAAGGAGGAAATCTACTGGGATCGTGTCATACCCAGTGAGATAAAAGAAATTGTGAAGAATCCAAAGCTGGTTCCTTCAGATAGTATCACTATATGGATAGATCCACTGGATGCAACTCAGGAGTATACAGGTATGTGCCTTATTTATAGCCTCAGTTTGCAGAGTGGAAAAAACTAAAACGTCTAAATGATCGCGGGTCCAGTGCCACAGCTTCTGTCTCTCCTGCTTCAGTGCTCAGGCACGCGACACCACGGGATCTGACGTCACTGGCCTGCAGTGGTGATGTGCATGTATATGTCATGCTTCTGGTCCAGGAGATGGTAGCTGCGGTGCTGGAACCAGGACCTCTTGGAAAGGTAAATGTTGTTGCATACAAGGTGGCCGTATTTTGGTGCAAACCATGGATCTGCAAAATACGGATAACTTCCATATGCATTCCACGTTTTTTGCATTTCTGTTAATAGGAATATTTTCGTACTCTATGCAGACCAGAATAGGCTATGTTGTATCATTTGCAGAACAGTCGCACAGTGTGGCTGCTTTGACACGAGTCCAGAGTGCACAACTCGCTCTCGGAGTATAAGTATACAGCACCCGTCCTGAACTTCCAGCACTGCCGGGGTCACACAGCATTCTATTGATTTATGATGCTATGTAAGGCTACTTTCACACTTGGTGCGGATCTAAGCCTAACCCTTACAGTTCTGGAATGTATTGGATAACAGTGACATAATGCTGTCACTGTTATCTAATACATTCCAGACCTCTAAGGGTTACATAGCATCATAAATCAATACAATGCTATGTGACCCTGCAGGACCGGAGCTGGGTTATGCTCGCGCTCAGAGTCCGGAGTGTACAACTCGCTGGTGATAAAGCAGTGTGCTGTCTGCAAAATATGCCATTTAAAATACGGGTGTGTGCGTAAGGCCTTAGGCTTCATGCTACAGACCACAAAATCTGAATACCTTCCACATTTTTCTTACTCCCATCAATAGAAAGGATCTCGTTCGCAATACAGACCAGAACAGAACATGTTCTATAATTTGTGTAACAGCCACACGGATCTGCAAAAAAACTGTAGGTGGTTACATGACTTCATAGACTGAATGGGCCAGTGTGCTATCCCTAAAAAAAAATGTGGCTAGCACATGGATGAGAAATGTCCCCACCTATCCCTTGGTTGGACTTGTATTAATTATGTAACTATCTGGTCGTGTGCATGAAACCTAAAAGTAAAAGAGGACGTAATTCACCCACCTGTGAGGACTGGGAATATTATATATTTTACTTCTCTGCACATTACTAGCCGTGGCTTTATTTTTACTTCTTACTTATATGAAGTTATTAGTATGCACTATTTTTTATATTTTAAAAAAGTGAAGTGCTTTTTTTTTTTTTTTTTTTCCCTCCCCCTTTCTTTATAGTAATATTATCGCCTGGGCTTATTACAGGTCTTAATACAGTACAGCGCTGAAGAATGGAGCTGTCAGTAAAAAACTCCCAAAGTTAAAGGGGTTGTCCTGCTGTTAATATTGATGACCTATCGTCAGGATAGGTCATCGATATCTGATCGGTGGTGTCCGACACCCAGCACCCCCACCCATCAGCTGTTTGAAGAGTGCTGCTTACTGTTCATTACATGGAAGTGCAGTGTAATGACAAGTACTCGCTCCAGTAACTTGAATGGAGTGGATACTTGTCATTACACTGCACAAGAGTCAAGACTTGGTGTACTGACGAGGAAGCAGCCCTTTCATAGAGCGCATCCTCGTCTCACAGCTGATCAGCAGGGATCCCGGGTGTCGGACCCCACCGATCATATATTGATGACCTATCCTGACGATAGGTCGTCAATATTAACGGCTAGACAACCCCTTTTAAGCCTTATTCGCACTTCCGTGTTTGTGATGAAATCCGTGATAAGATGGTCAGTGATTCATCTGTGTAGAATCAGTGTGTGTATTTTTTGCTCCCCATGTGTCATCCGTGTTCCACTGACGCTGCAAAGCTAAACATTTATTTTTCAGAGTATCTCCTATAAATGGTCCATGAAACATGTATGGCATCTGCTGGTTTACAGTCCGTCTGTGAATAAGGCCTTACAATGTCAGCACTGCAGTCACAACTGTGCTCCCGTTGGCAGAGCTGCTATGCCCAGAGCAGCCATCATTAGCAACTTGCATGCTGTATTTTTCGCTCTATAAGGCTACTTTCACACTAGCGTTGTTTGAATCCGGCGTGCTATTCCGTCGCCGGAACTGCCTGCCGGATCCGTAAAAACGTGTGAAAACGGATTACATTTGAATCCTGATCAGGATTTTGATCACAATGAAAAAATGCATTGGAAAAAAACGGATCTGCCATTTATACATTTTTCGGCTTAAACAAACAAAAGCCGGATCCGGTTTGGTGGAACACATGGCGCCTGATCCGGCATTAATGCAAGTTAATAGGGAAAAAAGCCTGATCCGGCGTTCAGTCAAAGTGTTCTGGATTTTTGTCCGGAGGTAAAAATACAACATGCTACGGTTTTCTGAAAAGCCTGATCAGTCAAAAAGACTGAACTGAAGACATCCTGATGCATCCTGAACGGATTGCTCTCCATTCAGAATGCATTAGGATAAAACTGATCAGTTCTTTTCCAGATTTGAGCCCCTAGGACGGAACTCGGCGCCGAAAAAGAAAACCGCTAGTGTGAAAGTACCCTTAGACACACACAGGTTTTAGAGGAGGAAAATTATAAAAAATATATATTTTTCATCAGACCTCAGATCAGTCAAAAAATAAATGAAACAATTTGCGTCTCCTGCTCTGGACAGCACCGCCACTCAGGAGATCCAGCACACTCTTCCTGATGGTGCACAGTGTAGGTCATAGTGCGCTCCTGTGCACTGCCTGTCCAAAAAAAGTTGCCACCAAAAAAAAAGGTCACACACACTAATATTTCATTGGACCGCCTTTAGCTTTGATTACGGCACACATTCGCTGTGGAATTGTTTCGACAAGCTTCTGCAATGTCACAAGATTTATTTCCATCCAGTGTTGCATTAATTTTTCACCAAGATCTTGCATTGATGATGCTGCACAAAGCCTTCTACAGCACATCCCAAAGATTCTTAATGGGGTTAAGGTTTGGACTCTGTGGTGGCCAATCCATGTGTGAAAATGATGTTTCATGCTCCCTGAACCACTCTTTCACAATTTAAGCCCGATGAATCCTGGCATTGTCATCTTGGAATATGCCTGTGCCATCAGGGAAGAAAAAAATCCATTGATGGAATAACCTGGTCATTCAGTAGGTTCAGATAGTCAGCTGACCTCATTCTTGGAGAACATACTGTTGCTGAACCTAGACCTTCCCAACTGCAGCAACCCCAGATCATAGCACTGCCCCCACAGGCTTGTACAGTAGGCACTAGGCATGATGGGTGCATCACTTCATCTGCCTCTCTTCTTGCCCTGATGCGCCCATCACTTTGGAACAGGGTAAATCTGGACTCATCAGACCACATGACCTTCTTCCATTTCTCAAGAGTCTAATCTTTATGCTCCCTAGCAAATTGAAGCCTTTTTTTCTGGTTTGCCTCACTGATTAGTGGTTTTCTTACAGCTACACAGCTGTTAAGTCCCAATCCCTTGAGTTCTGTTCGCATTGTGCATGTGGAAATGCTCTTACTTTCACTATTAAACATAGCCCTGAGTTCTATTGTTGTTTTTTCTTAGATTTGATTTCACCAAAGGTTTAAGGGATTGCTGATCACGATCATTCAGAATTTTTTTCCCCCGCACATTTCTTCCTCGAATATGATGGGTCCCTACTATCCTTCCAGTTTTTAGTAATGCATTGGACAGTTCTTAACCCAATTTTAGTAGTTTCTGCAATCTCCTTAGATGTTTTCTCTGCTTGATGCATGCCAATGATTTGACCCTTCTCAAACAGACTAACGTCTTTTCCACAACCACAAGATGGTTGTTTTAGGGTACTTTCACACTTGCGTTTTTCTTTTCCGACGTAGAGTTCCGTAGGGGCTCTATAGCTGAAAAGAACTGATCAGTTTTATCCCTATGCATTCTGAATGGAGAGTAATCAGTTAAGGATGTCTTCAGTTCAGTCTTTTTGACTGATCAGGCAAAAGAAAAACCGTAGCATGCTGCGGTTTTAATTTCCGGCCAAAAAAAACCTGAAGACATGCCGGATCCAGCATTTTTTCCCATGGATTAGTGCCACATCCGGCATTCAAAATGCCGGATCCGATGCTCAGACCGAAAAAAAAAGGTGAAAAAAATAAATTCCGGATCCGTTTTGCCAGATGACACCGGTAAGACGGATCCGGCATTTCAATGCATGTTTCTGACCAGGCATTTTTAAGACTGATCAGTCTTACAAATGCCATCAGTTGGCATACATTTTGCCAGATCACTCTGCCGCAAGTGTGAAAGTAGCCTAAGAAATGAGAAGCAACTCCTTGCACCAGTTGGGGTTAAATAACTTGTTGCCAGCTGAAAGATAATCGCCCATGCAGTAATTACCCAGTAGGAGGCTCATAACTGTTTGCTTAGTTAAATCCAGGTGGCGATTTTTATTTTTTATTGTTTTTTTTATTATTATTATTATTTATTTATTTTTTGGACAGGCAGTGTATGATATGTAAAGGGTGCATCAGGGGAGAGTAAGGGGACTACTGTGACTACATCTGTTGTCTATGTTATCATTCATGGTGACCCTTTTATTTTATTTATTTTTTCCAGAGAATCTTATTAACTATGTGACTACCATGGTGTGCGTTGCTGTGAATGGAAAACCGGTTATAGGTGTGATACATAAACCTTTCACAGGGTATACTGGTGAGTTTTTATTTTGTACCTTTTTATTTTTATTTTATTTTTTTAACATTTTATGTATAACAGTGACTGACTGTAAATGTGACTATTTACACGTTAAAATGCTTTACATTACTGATACGTGGCCTGTAGCTGAGTTGGGTAAGACAAGGGTTACATGGTGATTTGGCTTGGTGACTTGGGGCAGTGATGGGGAACAAAATCTATCTGGTTTCTATTATGCAGGAGTCCTTAGGCCAATTCAGTCCATAGCAGACCCTTTCTTCTTGATCCTGGGCAGTCCGTAGCACTTTATACCTAGGCAGATGAATTGCTGATCAATTATAGAACTAGTTAATGAACACTCTTTTGAGGACCTTTTTAATGTGTTTTTTATTTATAAATATTGCTCCTGTGCCCCCCTGCAGTTTTCCCACTCAGTATGTTAATCCTGAGCATCGGTTCAGGGAGGAGGAGACGCCAGGGTTTATCAATGGGCGTCACAGCCAGGGAGAAGGAGACTCCCATTGAGAAACCCTGGCGTCTCCTCCTCCCTGAACCGATGCTCAGAATTGACATACTGAGTGGGAAAACTGCAGAGGGGCATAGGAGCGATATTTAAAAAAAAAAGTCCTCTTTAAGGGTCTTTCAGTCATTTTTAGGAACTAACGTTTGTACTTCTGTTTGTTTCCAACATACATGGCAAACACATCCACATTTCTCCTGTTGACACAAGGGGACATCCTGCTAAGGAATGGTCATTTTATGTCTTGAGTTGCTTGACTTATCTACACTGGGCAGTTATTGGGAACAATCATTAACCCCATTTAACATTCCCTTTTATTCGAAGTTATTTAAAATGGCTACCAGCAACCTGTCTTAGAATGTGAGCAGGACTGGTTGCCACCACTTGCAGAGCTGCCTAGAGGAGTGAGCGGGCTGTGCTCTACAATAGATGGTAATGATGCGATCCTGCCTATGACATGCCATCATGGCTGAGCAGCCTGACGGGTAAACTCACCAATATGTAGTATTTGCAAGAGAACCCCTTTAAGAACCTGAGGAATTGATCATAATCTGTAATTTCACTGCTGTTTGTATGTTACCTGCATTGTTGTTGTTGCTCTTAAGATTTATTTCTAAAATCTCCATTATTCCTCATTTCCTTTCGTAGCTTGGGCCATGGTGGACGGTGGCTCGAATACAAAGAGACGGGCCTCTTACAATGAGAAAACCCCAACCATCATTGTTTCCCGGAGTCATTCAGGGGCAGTAAAAGAAGTGACGCTTCAGACTTTTGGCAACCAGACTAAAATTATATCTGCTGGAGGGTCAGGTATGTTGTGTCCAAAGTAGAAAAAATAAACTTTTAGTTTCGGCTCGCCATGCGATTTTACGAAGGCATTTGACTCCAATTGGGAGAGAAACACCAGACTGGCCAATGGTATAGGTAAAAAGAGATTCTTCAGCAGTCTTTCAAGAAAAATATTATACATTATATACAGTATAATGGTCGTGATAGATCTGTGAACACGGACAAAATAGAACATACATCCATGCTAAAAACGCGGCCTGTGGTAAAAAAAGATGTGTGAATACACACATTAAAATGAATGGGTATGTGTGCTGTCTGCGGAGAACACGTCCAGCTCATGCACATGAAACACTGATGTCAATGAGGCTTACGCTGGCCATGAAGTGTTATCATTTTAATGTGTTTTTACTATTTTTCTTGGAAGGGTGCTGAAGAGCATCTATCTTTTCTCACATGGGTATGTACATGTAGCACACAAAGGGGTATTCTGTCTATCACTTACTAATAGTGGCTCCATGGTGGTCACGTGACCATTTTTCACTGCATTGGTTCCCTATCCTGGTGACATCGTCTACATCTGAGGAGTGGTGAGGCTTGTAAGGCTCTGCCCTGTATACAATCCGATAGCCGAAAGGCTATAAAGACCCTGTTTGTGACCAGTAGTAAAACTTAACCTTTTATTTATACTGTATATATAAAATGTACACTAAATGTAATTATTAAAAGAACAGTCCTAAACTGCTTTTGTCATGGTGTGTGGTGGTGTTAGTCTGGTGCTGAGGTATCGTATCGAAAATTGTAGTATATTAATGTCATACACATTTAAAGGGGTATTCCCATCACAGACAATGGGGGCATATTGCTAGGATATGCTCCCATTGTCTGATAGGTGCGCCCCTACAACGATAACTGAGTGCGGAGAGCTGTGGCTGCAGGATCCACCACCAAGCGCTGTTCCCATAGAAGTGAATGGGAGCGGCCCCTGCTCCCATTCGTTTCTATGGGGAAGACTAAAATAGCAGAGCCAGCGCTTGGCTATTTTCGACGGCCCCGTAAAAATGATTGCAGGGCGGCTACACATGCGCAGTGCGACCTCCGTTCATTTCCCCGCTCTGTTCTCATTTTAGGTGCGGGTCCCACCAGACAATGGGGGCATATCCTAGCAATATGCCCCCATTTGTCTGTGATGGGAATACTCCTTTAAGTTTTTTTTTTCTGGAATAAAATTGCTAGATGTTCAGCTCAGCAGGGAACATTGGGATCACTAAAACCTCTATTAAAGGGGTTGTCCAAGTTTATATTTATTGATGACCTATGCTCAGGATAGGTCATCAATATCAGATCGGCGGGGGGTCCAACAGCCGGTACCTCCGCCGATCAGCTGTTTGACGAGAAGGCAGCGCTGCCTCCTCTTCATTGTTTACCTGCTCACCTTTTGCATCTGCAGCAGTGAGCAGGTGTAATTACACCCAAGCCTTCCCATTCATGTCAATGGGACGGATCGCTCCCATACAAGTGATTTGCATATGTAATCATTTTTGTCAGCAAAACTACAGCATTCATAATTTACATACTGATATATTTCTGACTTGCTATAGGTCTGTGATGGCTAACCTCTATCTGTAGTAAAACTACAACTCCCAAGATGCACACTTGCTTGGCTGTTCTCAGAATTCCATAAAAATGAATGGAGCATGCTGGGAGTCGTAGCTTCACCGCAGCTGGAGTGCCAAGGTTAGCCATCACTGCAAAGTTTAGGAGAATTCCAATAACATGTAATCAGGATCAGATCTATATGCGTAATCTTACTGACAGAATCCCTTTAAGCACAGGAAACTCGGCCCTTCCAACAGAGCTGGTCTGTAGTGTAATGGTAACTCTTCTGCCCGACATACAGAGTTTAAATCCTGTTGAAGATCAGCTAAATCAGGGATGCTCAACCTGCGGCCCTCCAGCTGTAAAACTACAACTCCCACCATGCCCTGTTTAGGCTGATAGCTTTGGGCATGCTGAGAGTTGTAGTTTTGCAACAGTCTGTGCTGGAAGAGAGCCCAACCCATATCCAACACAGCTTCATTAGTATTCACTGCATCGAAGTGAATACTAATGAGGCTGCGGACCCTGCTTGGATACCTGGTGAACCAGCTGGAAGGGGAAGGAGAGGCAAAGACCTGATACTACAGGCACTCTGGGATGTAAATAAGGGGTGCAGGTCACAGATTGCAGTTATGCTGGAGGAGTCAAAATGCACTCAACATCATCATCTGACTTAACACCAGCAGTCAAGTTTACTGCATGATGTATGTATTTTTTTATTTATATATTTTTTTTTTGTGTAACTGCAAAATCCCTTTAAGGATGACCCTAGATATTTTATTGGAAAACTTTCTAAATATACTTTATAAAAGATGTTAAATAAATAAAGAAAAGTACAGTTTACAAGTATATTATACAAATGACCCGACTAGAGTCGGGTCTGATCTTCCGGGCAAGGGTCTCCCAGCATGCACAGTGGTTCTCCCATAATCCTGAAAAAGACTTCTATGAATGTGTTTGCGAGCCTTGTAAACCTTCCCTCAATTCCTGTATACCAGTGAATCTTAAGGGGTTGTCTGAGTTAACTAGAAATTTGCCACTAAGGTCTCATGCACACGACGTTTTTTTATTTTTTCCCAGTTTAAGGGCCGTTTTTGCGTTCCGTATACAGAACCATTCATTTCAATGGTTCTGCAAAAAATAAAACGGAATGTACTCTGTATGCATTCTGTCTCCGTATTTCTGTTGTTCTATATTTTAACAGAACGAAAAATTTCCTATTATTGCCCGCAAATCACG